>NW_010419005.1:4403-4834 GCF_000710305.1 Buceros rhinoceros silvestris
ACTGGGGAGTTCCAACCAAATGACTGTGTGATTTCTGCCAGTGGCGACACCATCTGTCTCGGTTTAGACACCCACGTAGAGGGGGATGGGACAGGGGTGCCAGAAGAGCCCCAGCCAGTTTGTATAAAAATGTCTGTGGAGGTTTGGATCTGTGCTGGGTAAAGCTGATGCTCCTGACCGGTCTCAAACGATTCGCATATGGAGCAGCAGCACTTTGAGCTGTGCGGGGCTGGTTTTGCTTCTCCTGCCGTGGGTGCTGTACCGCAGTGTGGCGTGGAGCTGGGATGGGAGAGAGATGCTGGGAGGTGGGGAGCGCAGGGGCTTGGTTTCATGCCAGGCACATTGGATCAGGAGAAGAGGAGTTTTGAACAGCCCCTTTTTAAATAGCTGTCTCTGCAGCGGAGTTTCCTTCCTCCAGCCAGACCGTCTGT
>NW_010419006.1:0-31023 GCF_000710305.1 Buceros rhinoceros silvestris
AACTACCTGAAAGGAGATTGTAGTGAGGTGGAGGTCGGTCTCCTCTCCCATGTTATGGATGACAGGACGAGAGGGAATGGCCTCAGGTTGCACCAGGGGAAATTTGAGTTGGATATCAGGAAAAATTTCTTTACACAGAGGGTTATTAAACATTGGAATAGGCTGCCCTGGGAGGTGGTGGAGTCCCCATCCCTGGAGTTGTTTAAAAGCTGTGTGGATGTGGTGCTGAGGGACATGGTTTAGGGACCCTGGCAGTGCAGGGTGAACAGTTGGACTCGATGATCTTAAAGGTCTCTTCCAACCCAATGATTCTGTGATTCTGTGAATGTGTGTGACAGTTCCAGCTTTATCTAACCAGCCATACAGAACTCGGGCAGCTGTAAACAAGCATGCACACCACTGTGGATGTGCATCTACCTACAGACCTCTTCTGAGTGTAGGCATCCTTACAGATGTCAGAAAAGACATAGTACTTGCTTACTTGCTTATTTCAAAGTGGAGAGAGTGCATCTCACCATGCTGCACTACAACTGGAAGGCTAAAGCAGTCCTTCAGGAAGTGGAAAATCGAGATTCAAATCCTCTTCAACGTGGAATATGGGGAATAAACTCAAATACCACCTCCCACCTTCAGAAAGACTGCCTGCACCATCACGCTAGAGGATAAGCAGAGAGGGACAAAATCATTACCAATTCTGTGGAAGCTATTGACCAAGAATAGAAGATTCATGTTGTGGTAATAGCACACTTGGGAGGAACACAACCCCAGGGACCACAGCTGCAAAAATGAGGCTACAGAATATAAAGTTTTTATCTTAGAATTCAACCCCCTGCTAACTCTCTGCAGTATGAGCGGACTTTTGTGCTGCTGACTCAGAGGACTGATTGAAGTATTCATTACTTGTTAGCTTTCCTAACATGTCATTGTTCTCCTAATATAGCAGAAGGAGGACCAGTTTTACAGCCAAATTTATTCAGCAGAAATTTTCCCTGTGGAATTTGGATCAAAACTTTAACTGAGGGACCCGTAACACTATTGATGGTCCCGCACGGTCACAGAAAGTGAATGGCACAAGTCTGAGTCTTATATTCCTAAGACTAAAGCAGAGATCAGTAGAGTCAGAAGAAACACTGCAAGACTGAACACAGACATCCCAAATTTTCTTTTTGTCATAGGCGAATGACAGAGGCCAGGCTACATGTTTTAGTTTTTTGATAATTTTTTTTTTTGCATCTGTTTTGGAAAAAATATACAAAAAAAGCCAAGAAGTACCAACATGGAAATGTGAGGTAAACATTCCAGTAAAAGTATAGACAGAGGCTCCATTCTTTAAAGGAGACACACAGCAGTTATCACCATGCTAGAAGAATGAGATGCAGGAAAATTCTAGAAACAGTGAAGTCATGTAATGAAGCCTTTGCTCCAGTTCTAGCCATTGTAAACGGGCTCTTTTTTGTTCTTTCCCCCACCCCCCACTTAATTATCTTTTTATTCTTTAAACAAAGTTGTTAAATTGTAAAATGGCAGTTTTGATATAAACTCCATATGCCAGAATTTATAAAAATGCAGACTGCTGCTACAGATAGTGTCAGTTTTGGTTTTGGGGGGGAGGGTTTTGACTTGCCAAAGCCCCTCAGTCAAAACTACACTGTCAGGGCAAAATTATCTTCTTGGTTATGCCAATCTGAATGCCAAGTCATTCCACTCCACTGGAGAAACAGTGTCACTTTTCCTTTGCACCAGTGTTACTAGTTACCCCACAAATCTATGATGAAGTTATGGAACACTGAAAGCGCAGCTTTAGCTCCACAGTGGTGGCTGTATATCCCCATAGTCAATTCCTGAAGCCAGGTTTCACTGGGAGCTTTAGCTGGGCCTTGGGGAGGAACAGAGATCTAGGGAGATGATATAGTCAGCTCACATGCTATCAGCTACTACTATAAATTTTCATGTTCAATCTGTCTATACTGCAGACTGAGTACGCTGTTTTAGTTATTCTTCAATAACTAGCACAATCACCCACACCAGAACAATCAGGCTTTGATTCAGTAAGATGCTTAAGGACATACTTCAAGTCTGCCAAGTAGCCTGGAAACTGAATGGCTAACTGAAGTTTGTAATGCTAAGGAATACTTAAGTGGCTCACTGAATCAAGGCTGGATGTTTATTACTTGTTGTAAGTATCATTCAGGTTAGATTCCTGATCACCATTATTTTAATCTGACTTAAATATATGCAATTACTTCAGATCTAGATCTATGCTTAGCTTACTCAGAATCTGACCCACTGGTAGAAGCAATTCTTATGGCAAGAAAAGGTAAAAGTGAATTTTCTTTTTTTTTCTTTCAAGATATATAAATTCAAAATGAAAAAAAAAAAGATGTGTACAAATATCACATAACAACATCAACAATTCCATAGATGTAGTTCCTCCGTGCACACTTTAAACAAGAAAAGGTTTTTTTTGTTCTTTTTCCATTTTGCTTTTAAATTCTGGCATAATAATATTAAAGCTGACAAAAAATCAGGGCAAGCTACATCACTTCCTCATACAAAAAAAGTACAAAACATTAGCCTCTAACTAGACATAACATAATACTGGTCATCACAGTTAGACATTTAGTAACTGTGTGTCTTGGAGTATTGTACTGGAGGATAATAAAAAATAGCTTCAGTTGCCGATCTTCCATCTCAGGTTACTTCAGTCATAGAGGCAGAGTGATTCTGTGAAGAGGAAAAGGCAAACATGAGCATTTGGTCATTTTGGCATTTACAATCCTAGCGAGTAAAACGAATCAGAAAAAACATCATTAGTAAAATCTGTTGCCAGGCTAATGCAGGGCTTTAAAATGAAGAGATCACTACCAATATGACTGCTGTCTATCCTGAGCCCATGGTGGGAAACACTGAACTCAAGCCCTGCCTCTGTGCTGTGAACACTCACTGGAAACCAAGGTCCAACTTTTTCAAGAGGCTTTCAAACTGGACTGGATCCTGTCCAGAGGGACATGTTGGTACAGGCTCAAGCACTTCATACATCAACATTACCACTACAGTGAGTCTGTCCTCAGTCACGAAGAGTCTAAAAGACAATGGTTTGGCTTCACGTGGTGTGTGCATGGAAAGCCTACCCCCTTTGATACAAGATACAGAGCCTAACACCATACAGAGGTGCGGTCATTATGCCAAAACACATGCAGCCACAGGTACCCAGGAACACAGACATCCTCCTTAGGTGAAAACAGTGTTGGTTTAACTTTCTTGGAAGCCAGCAATGTCCAGGGCTTCAGTGGTAGTATGGAGTTGTCCGTGGATCATGCTGCTTCTACAAGGTTTGTGTGGGTGCAAGGCAAAACAAGAGTGGAAATGGATGCAGAAATCTGCGCGGGGGAAGACAATTCACCTCCTGGATCTGAAGAAACCATTACTCCCAAGGACTTTCTAATAATGGGTTCAGAGTAGGATCACTTCCCAACCTACTTCTGCATGGTAGATGTGTGGTCGTTTAGAGACTGATACCCTGTTGATACAGTGGACATCTACAGTTAAGCCCTATCCCCACCTGTACCTCGTAGTCCAGAAGCTATAAATAGCCAACCAGACAAATTTTTTCTCACATGAATATTTTCACCTGTTCAGCCTTTTTGTCACACACGATACAACGTGGATATGTAAGTAGCACTTAATTTCTGGACTGCAAGTCCACCAAGAGAACAGTTAATGCACGCAGTTCTGTGGATTTAGCTGAAAATCTTGCAGCAAATCTTTGCCTAATCAAAATTGACTTTTCAGTTAAGCAAAATACTTCTAGGAATTACAGTGTCTTTCCTATTTTTTTAATTCCTTTTTTCAGTTTATTTGTCAAAGGGCTTAACAGAAGTCACTATCGATCTCGCCACACAGCATGTACACAGGAATGACAGGCCATCTGATAAAAGAAGGGTAATTTAAAGAACAAATAAACTACACCAGGGCATTTCAGATAACTAATAATTACAGTTCCACCTCTTTCCCAGAAATTCTTGGCAGGCAGCATTTGCAGCATTTGTTCATCTGTTTTGAAAGGACTGAGCATGATTCAGTTAGACCAACACAAGCCATTTGAAGTTAGTAGTTGAACACAAACATCATCAATGGTGATGCTCCTGCTAGCCTTTTTTTTTTTCAAACTTGAAAGAATGCTATTAACTTCTCTTCTGATGAATTAGAGATAGGACTATATATGATTTCTTCTTATAGAAGATACTGAACAGTAGTAAGGATAAAAACCTAATCTCTATACTATTTTTCTGGATAGCATAGTTTATGCTCAGGATTACGAAAGTTAGGGTAAATCCTTAAGATATCCCAAAAGCACTCTGAAGTGTAATTATACAGTCATCTTTACTTTGCTCGCAGATTCCTATTTTTCTAAGCAAAAGTTTGTTATCACAAACGATATGCAGAGGCATATGAAATCCTGCCACTTTAGCTTTGGATGTGCACAGGGGCAGAAGTTCTACAGTATTCGGTAGTTTAGGGGGTAACTGTCTTAAAATAAACCCTCCCCAGATGCAAATTCACTCTGTTCAACAGGCTTCATGTTAGGCATAAAACCATCTCCCTGAGTAGTTATGTATACAACTAGTATTTACTCTGCCATAACAGAAAATGTTCTTGGTGATGGTCTGGGTGAGAGGATTTACAGTACCTGTGCACTCAATGTCTCCAGAGGACTTTCCACTCTTGGAAAAGCCATTAGTGGCATTCCTCGTGGGTCTTCAGGCTTCGGTTTAGAAGGAGCTCCGTGAGTGCCTTTAAAGTTATGGACAACACATATCCCCTGTGAAATGCAGGAAAAAAAAAAAAAATTGAGGTCAGCATGTTCTTCCTCCAGGAAAAACCCACAGAAATGTCCTTCAGTGGTCTCATAATTGCCAGTTTTTGCAAAGAACTTAACCTGGGTTTTGGTTTAAGGCATTATCAGTCTCTCACACTGTTACAGTGTGTTTACTGATGTATTTGGGCATAGTGGACTACCTTGGAAAAGAAGTCCATCTGGCCTGTAATCTCAGCTGATGAAATGTTCTCAGCCTTTTCATGTTTTATACAGCAGACGCTCCCTGCTTTACCATCACAGAACTATGGACTGCCTTGATGATGCATTTTATTGGTGAAATACTCCATTCAGACTCTGACTTGCCTTTCCAAACAGTGGAAACAGCTCACTGGATGACTGAATCTACCTTACATCTGGATGACCATCAGGCTCATTTAGCACCATTCCTGCATACCTCCAGTGCAACTGCTATGGTGTTTATCCCACAAGCCTCTCCCCTGTGCATCACCAGACTTACTGCACCCACGTGGTGATGCTAAGAGCGAACACACATGGCAGTTGGGGATTGGGAGCACACTGGAAAAACACATACAGGAGCTGCCACATCTGCTGTCAGAGTGATTCCTGCAGTCAGCTCCTTGTTGCCTCTTCCTCTTTGCCGCTCTTTAGACCTAAGCAAGGAGCAGGCTGCCGCCTGGGTGAGTCTTGTGCCAGCAGCTGGAACCTCATAGCATCCCTTCATTCCAGGCTCCCAAGTCACCCCTTTCACCACTCTGCAGTGCTAACACTTGCAGGGTGGCAGAAGGTCTTCAGGGCAAAAATGTGGCTGGGAGCAGGCTGTCACTGCTACAAACAGGTACTGGGAGAACACAGACTGTCCTTACCATATATATGGGGTTACTGCCTCTTATATTGCATGTGCTAGATTTAAACTGACTGTCTCAGAGGGAATCAGACAAATTACTTATATTAAAGACAAGGAGATTCAGGTTGTAGATTGCAGACATCTTTTTATTTAAAGAGAACACAGGAATAAATATGAAGGTTTGGAGTTTTTTTAAGTGCCAGAAAAAAAACCCGAAACAGTGACAGGACAATCTAGATTTAAGGGATCTTTAGAACTTAATCCCTCCTGGTTGCAGGTATAAAGGGTCTGTTGCTGTGCAGAGGATAGTTTTGAAGCATATTCTGATTAAATGAAACTAGGCACATTTCTTGGTAATTGGAAGAATCACCTTGACAGTTTGCTGTGTGGGTCTCTCACCAAACAGAACACTCCAACCACACAGCAGCGGGGGAGAAAGTAACATTCAAAGTCCAGGGAGGGCTGTTCCTAGGTTCTGTGGGAAGGCCTCTGACGCATTTGAATGCAGTTGGCTGTCCTGTGAGATGGTGAACAATTTCAGCTCAACTCCAGATGTTGCAAAGGGAGGTAGTTTTGTCTCCTAGTCAATTTGTCTTGAGCTTCATTTCTATTGTACTTCTTTTATGGTTTGAAACAAAATGGGGAACCAGGACTGCCCCAGACAACACTGTGTATCCTACCAGATACAGGCAGACAGTGGGGTTTTGCAACACTGGGGTGTCAGAGAAGACTTCTCAAGCATGCCCCCCTTTTTTCATTAGTTAATATCTACTCCATCTTTAAAGCATTTTCCAGGACAGGTCAAGTAAGAATATGTAAAGTAATTAAAATAATATTGAAATATATACAATGCCCAAATGTCATCAGATTAGCCTGATTAATTAGTATCAACCTGATGATAGCTTTAATTAGATGGGGTGAGAATTAGTTCTTAGCAACTGGATTAATCAACTGCAATAGGCCACAAAATAATAGTTATTTTTAATCTTTTTTTTTTTTTTTGACTGAGGTGTTTTTAAAAGGAATGCGGAAGGACCGCTGCGCTTACCAGAAACAAAGCTACAGCACTCCCCAGGATGAAGCCTGCGATCACGTCCGAACAGTGGTTTCGATACTCAGAAACTCGATTTAGCCCAGTGAGGAACGCAGCACACAGGGTACCCAGACACAGCACAGGTTTGGCTAGCCTGCTACTCTTTGTCTTAATTGTGCTTGTGATGTACATCTGAAATGAAGGGCAAGCCAAAAATGACAAGGTGCTCTGCCAGAAACACATCTTTTCCCACCCATACAAATCCTACATCAGCAAGGATGATTCATTAAGAAAAGCACTGGGAAATAAAGGAAGAAGTTCAAGGTAATTCAGAGAACACTTTTAAGAGAACAAACCAGATACTGCTAAATGATGTTCAGGATGTCAAATATCCCATCAACTGCATTCACATACTGGACTTTTTCTGAGCTGGTATGTACAGGCCCTGTTTTACTGACTTCCTAACTGGAACAAGTACTTGCTCACATGCTGGCAAACATACACTCTGAACGTACATGACTAAATGTTTGCAAAAGGAGTCAAGAATTTATGTTTATACTCCTGCAGCTACCGTAACTTGCCCATGATGGAGTGCCTAGCATCCACGTGAACTAGCTGCTCCAGTTTCCTAAACGGTGTGAAGAAGCAGGGAACATTAAGAGAAACCATTCCTGCCATTTTCTCTGCAAGACGAAATGAAACACAGAATATCAAAGAGATTTCTTTCAAAACCAAGTTGATTCTGAAAGTGTAATTCCAGACCATAATGTTTCACTGTGCTCTGAATATTTTTTAATGAAAGGCCACATGTTTTTGGCAGTCTGTATTTTATTTTAAATGCATTTTCACAGAGTGAGTAAAAGCATGTGGGTCAGAAGTAGCAGCCTGTCGTTCCAGAGCCACAGAATCACGACGATCAAGCAAACCAAGCCTGATGGCAAAAAAACCCAAACCCTCTTCAGCAAGGAAGTATGGATACCTGCATGATTTCCAAAACTTTGATAAGCAAAGCAAACATGCCAAACACATTTGCCAGAAATGTCTCCAGGTGACACCTTGTCTCCCATACATGAAACAGAATCAGGAAAAATTCATTGAAAAATTCATTTGATTCTTATTACCAACCAATGTAAATTAATCTGACTCGCATAGCACAGATCTGATCCAGGGCAAGTACAGACACCTGATCTGCTGGGGACTGGAAAGATTACAAACCACAGAAGTGTCTCTTCCAGTGTTTAATGCCAAAAGATGCCATTTTATTTGTAAAGAAAAAATATGTTCTCTTGTTGTAAAAACAGTAAAATCACCAAAGCTGAAAGTATTTCCATCCTTGGTCCTTTTTCAGTTGACAGAAATGGAAATATGGTTCTGTTAGTCTTCCGGGTAAAAGACTCTATAGAAGATCCTTATTGTTTCAATCACATCTGTAGTAACATCACAACTGTGATTGTGCTGTTTGCAGAAACCTCACTGTTCTCTAAGATTACTTCATTTCTGGGGAAGCTATAGGGAAGGGCACTGCTGAGCACTTTGCCACTGCTACAGCAGCTAAAAACACCATGCTGGCTCACAGCGTGGGTCTCCGGCCAAGACTCAATGGCTTGGCTGGGGTGAAGCTGCCTCAGGATTTTCCTGTGCCTGTGTGGGAGAAGTTTGCAGAGGTTGGCTTGGTGCTTCCAGTTGCAACTACGAACACAGCTTGCTTTGTACTCCACAATCTATTTTGCAATCATGGGCAATTATTTTACTGTCTTCCAATGCCTCTCGCTTTCTTCATGAGCCAGGTATACAGAGGTCACTGTGGTCTGGCACTTAGTTTTGGGATCAAGAAACAGAAATCGTACCTATTCTCAAGGTCACTCTGTTAATTGCTTTTCATATATTCCTTTTTTCTGCTGCACTGTGCATATTTTTAACTCTGATTTTTCTCCTGTCCATATTTCTTTTCCCTTGTCCCTGACTGGGCCATCAAATATCCCTACAGCTGGCCTTCCCTCACTGGCTGGTGTTAGAATTATTAGCCCGAAATCCATTCCAATACGTAACTCTAGAAGATGGGAAGGGATGCAGCAACCACCTCTCAGGAGGAAAAGGGCCAGGCCAGAGAACCTGACCGGGGCAGGGCAAGTCTGACTGCCTCCAGAAATGTAGGCAAAATTGTACCTTCACATGCCAAGAAACTGCAGTACTAGACATCAAACAGCTGAATATGCCAGATCTCTGCCTGGGGAAGTGAAGTTTTCTGCCCTTAAATGTGCTGCTGAGCGCATCATTTAAAGGTGAATTCAGTTTACGAACTGGAACATGATGGTGTGTAGCAGCACCGGGAATGGCACTAAGCTACTCGAGGTTCCCACTTTCTTTGTTTTTCAAATCTCATACCTGACTGCAGCACATGCCTTGAAATGACAGCTAGCAACTGAGCACTAGGTGGCAATCTTGCTCTGTCTTTAGTCGAAGGTAGAGCTGCACCTGCCTATCCTCAAAACTGGTGTTAAAGGGTTCTTCAGAAACAATAGGAAAAAAATAACCATTGCCACTGCATGAATAACTACCAACCACCCTATCACCCTATGCATTTTTTTTTTAGCAGAAGCCAATTCAAACGAGCAATAGGGAGCTGGTTTGCTTTTCTGTTCCCCACCAAATCACTGCTGCAGTTTACAGCATCCATAGGAAAAGCATCACGTCTTTAAAGTAAGAATGCAGTCCTGGAAACAAGACAGCTGCAAACCCTAGCTACAGAGAACAACACACACATGCTTGCTTTCTTACAGCTATGAGATGAAGCTGGCTGGATCTCTGGATTACCCACACGGGAGAGTTCTCATTACAGATGGGAAGTATCTAATGTATTTGAAGTTTCACACGTCTTGGCATGAAAATGTAAACTGGTAGTAAAGAGAACGTTTTTAGCAATGAGGTAATTAACCATGCGAACAGATTGCCAAGGGAAATCTGTTAAACCCTCATGAGGAGGTTTTAAAACAAGACAAACTGTTTTCCCAGAAGTTACACTCAAGTTCATCCATAAATTGCACACTAAGCTCAGAAAAAACTGGAGAGGTTCTCCATTCTGGCCAGACTTCCCGATCACTGTGGTTTGATCTTCATTCTTCTGGTCCCTAAAGCCAAGATATTTTTTAAAGATTCTCACAATGTGTTCACACTTTCATTTAAACCATGTTTTCAAAGCTTTGTGTAAGAGCACAAAATCTCAGCGAAGGTCACTTACATTTGATTTGCTACACGCAGTAGGTGTTTTTGAAAATTTCCCACAATGCTATTTATAGGGTAAATTTATCCTAAATGTCAAAACCAGCTATTTAAGGGGGGGAGGGGGGGACGCGTGTGTGTGTGGAGAGGGAGGAAGGAAGCGAATATAAAAAGATGTGACAAAATAGAATAAATCATATTAAAAATATGATTTTACATATGATTTTACTATAAAAATTATCTATTCAGCTTCTTTGCTGTGCTCTTATCAGTATACTCATGCAGTATGTTTAGCAATGTGCAATGAGCGATAGTAGCAATCCTCCTGTGCCTAATTCCTCTCCCACCTATTTCAGACAGACAAAAGTACAGACAGTCAAGGAGGCTCTCATGTTTTCAAGTTTAAAATAGACATGCATATATTTTTTTATATATATATGTAGGATGTATGTTATATCTAAGACGAGAAAAGCAGAGCGGAAGAAATCTGTCTTGTCCTTTCAGCAGAAAGTAGAGAGATTTCTGGTAGTTTATTTTCCTTGGAAAGTTCACAATTTCATACCAATACTGGGAAATTCTATGTCCTATGAGCTTTACAGACAAACTTTTCCTTTACCAAAGAGATTTCAACAGTAAGAGAGAAGCAGAGTCTTTGACAGTTGTGTATTGTAGAACATGATGCAATCTCCTAGATGCTCAGTGCGTTTGCTCAAAGTGCCAAGGCCTTGAATTTCATTGATTACTCTGATAGGTTATAATGCAGAAATGGAAGAAATTGTTGGTGGGGTCACAGTGACCTGGGTTGCAGAAGGGATTTGCTGTAGTGTTCTCTACTATTCAGGATTTCCCAAATATTGAAAGTTTCACGTTCATATAGTATCACTCTAATCTAGACAAGAAGCAACGTACTCAGGTGTGAACAACAGATACCAGGTCGTGATCTAGTGCGACATCATAAAGTCTTCTAGCCAGATGGAGGTGACAGAAAGCATAACTTGTGGATGCTGCCAGGCAAGAAGCTCAGCTGAAGAATCCTAAAAACACTACTGAGCAGTGAATTTAAGTCATTAGTTCTGTTTTTCAACCATAGAGAAACTGTTGTGACTGTAAAACAATTACCCTTGCTTTCAGTCCAGAGACAAACAGGAGGATCAGCAAGGTTATCTACCTTCTTTCTACAAGAGGTCCTCCAGCTGTGTTAGTGAATTTTCCATGTTCTTCTTGAACACTACCACTTGTTAGACGTCCTTGTCTCTGACTCTTCCATGATCTCTCTCAAAAGAGCATGAAGTAACATGATGATGTAACTAATTGGTATACCCATATTCAACATATGATTCCATTGTCTGCTTTTTGGGTTTTGCCAGAAATTTTAATGAATTAAGGAGTATTTCTAGCCTACCATTTTCCCTTTGGAAAGGTACTTAGAAGCATATGTTTCTAACTGTACAGCAGTGTGTACTGTATATAGTAACTGCCATCTGATTCTGAGGTACTTCTAGGGGGTCTCATAAAACTTCATTAGATGCCACTCTAATTTTTGTGTAGGTACGGAAGCCAGGGCTGTCAGCTGTTTTCTCTTTCCTGTACATTAGGTATACAAGATTCATCTCTGCCTGCAGGATCACAGAGGTTATGCTTTGGCTTCTACTCAGCTTCTTTGGCAGGTGACAAGAAAAAGCCTACTTGATTAAATACAAAAGTAAAATTAAAAAAAAACCCCACAAAACACAAAGCCAAAACAATCACAGTAGTATTGTCAGTAGCAGAACAATGAACAAATCAGTATAGAGACATCTGCAGAGGATTCTTGATGCTCAGAGATGGGAGGAGACTCCCAGATCTCAACAGACATTCATATGTTGAAAGACAGTGTCTGTTCTGATTCCATTCTGTTGCCTCCTCTTGTTCAACTTTTATTTTTCTTAGTCCATGGCTCAAATCTTCAGCTTTATGCAAAATACAGCTATTACTAACCAAATACCCCGTTTTATGTTCCTCAGCCCACATTATCACACATGTTAGAATCAGCAAGACACTTCTCAAAAAGTTACGCACAGCAGAGCTGTTAAACAAAGCTACATCTGAATGCTGCGTTTCTTGTGTAGTGCTCACGTTACTCCCAGCTGACAGGAGGAGACAAGACAAGTGGCAATACCTTTGGTTCTAGAGCGTGTATTCAGACAGAGAACTGGGCTAAAATTGGACTGTGGGCTGAAATGCCTTAAAGGCAGACTTCAACGACCTTGAAGCTGAGAAATAACTCCATGTCCTGGCCCCACCTGGTATTTTCCTGCGTGGGGAGAAGTGCAGGCCCATCGTGGCTGCTCTTGAAAGACTAGGGCTCAGAAACACTGAACCACTGGAAACTTGAGCTCAGGAAGGAAAACCATTATTCTCATTCAGTTGTGGAAATCAGCCTGTTTGTGTAAGACTTGCCTTCCTAAGAAACAAGGGAGATTGGGCAGGGAAAGTCCATGGAAGCTAGCATGTTAACTAGCTCAGGACAGAGGCAGGCCCAAGCCTAATCCTGGAGCTTCCACCTGAGAGCTAATCATGATGAAAACAGCTGATACAACAATGTTGACTTCATTAGGAACTGTATTCACACGTGGTTGCTCATTGTTCAGAAGTAATGTGAGCAAAATGTTATGGGCTTTCCAAACACTTTCCAGCAAATCCTGATCAAAGGACTTTCCAATTTATATCTCCATCATTATTCACATAGCATTCAGTGCAAACAGATGGATATCAAAAAAGCAGCAGGTGGCCTCTTCATTTTATAGTAATAATGTTTTATAGCAATAATGGTTTATTCATCTGCTGATCAGGGTAAAATAGTCAGTAAATGTCCTGTCATTAAGGAGTTTAAGGCTTTCATCAAATCTTGATGACCTACAGACAGACTGCCATACATTTGAATCTATTTATTGAGGGAAAAAAGACCTTGTTAAGCCATTTTGAGATCAGAACCAGGTTAAGTCCTTGGATCTTAACGGCAAAACCACCAAGGTCTTTCTACTTTGTGAGTAAGCTTCTTGGATCAATTTTCATACATTACAGAAACTTTATCCAGAGATCACAAAGGAGCAGTCAATCTTTTTCGCTAGACTTTTAAAGACAGACAAGTTTCCTCCTGACAGTATAGCAGTGTCACCTTGTCAAGATGTCAACTGTGGTCCATTTTGCTGTGGTAACACCAAAATTCTGGCACTGACTTTCATTACAACCTTCTTTGCATGGGGAATTCAGGTCCTAAACAAGTGGAGCAAAATCCAGCCTAGCTGAGCCTCCCATAGAAATGGCACAATTTACATTTTAAATGTTCAACAACCCATGGCATGTGGATAGGGGTGATCCAGCAGAGGCAGGGAGAAGAGGCTGAGTGCATGCTCAAAGGCATCGGAGAAAATCAGCAGCCAACACAAGATTAGGACCTCATGCCTCCACATCATACAGTGCCTCAAAATGAGCATTTGATTTGCTTATACTAGGATTAGTGAAAGAGAGAGAGAAGGGGATTTTCCCCTACAGGTCAAGAAGAAAGCCCTCCCCAAAACAAGTGTCTTTTCCTTCAAAAAACCATCATGAGAACACTGGCCCCATCTAGGTGTACTTACAGAAACTTCTCATACAAGTTAGCAGTCACTGATACTCACCGTGGCATATAAAGCTGAGTAGATGCTCAAAGCAGCATGTTTGGATGGAAAGGATCTTCTTGCCTTTTCAATCACCTCCACATCCCCAGTGCAGATGTTGCCATTGTTTATGAACTGGTGGTGGGCCCGACAGTCATTTCCAGTGTAGTTGGGTTTACATACAGTCAGGAAGTAGGGAGCCAAGTTCCCAGTAACAACCTGGCCAGCGTTTACAAATATGTCAGTGGCAAAAAGTCCAAACGCAAACACTCCTGTGAGGAAAGGTTAAAAATAATGATTATTCAAACAGGTTTTTAAAAAGTCTGGATACCTGAAAGGAAGAGATGTAATGAGACAGAAGGCATCGAACCCTGCAGTCATCACTCAGAAGCAGCCCCTGCTGACTCCAGCGAAGTCCTAACACAGAAGATAGCATGCTTAGCTCCGACAGGTGATTAACTCAGTGACTCCAGAAGGACTCAGAAACAGGCTGATTTCAATGAAAACTCAGCACCTATATTATGCCTGTAAAGTTTCTGCTGTAACAAACATTCACAGCCTATATTCAAGTGTCATGCACATGAGTTGTTGAAAATATTTATGTATTTTTATGACATCTGGGCCTAAAAATGGCAATATAACAGCTCTGAACCTGAAAGAGCAATGTAGTGCTGAGACACAATACTGCACTTAACTTTTAGTGAGAAGTACCTTTTGGATTTTGACTATTCACCATTGTGTGTTGAAAAATTAAGATCCTGATCTAGCAATAATTGGCAAGACCTTTCAGAAACATCCCAATGCTTTGCTCTGGATGACATTTTCATGCAGTTGCAGTTCAGCTCATGCCACTGGAGACATACCCCCAAATGCTATAGTAGGAAGTATTCACTTGAACATAGGAACATTTCCAGGGTTGTGGAGCATCCCTTGCTCAATACTGCAGTTGTCACACCCTCCACTGACTCTCCATGTATGTTACCAGTACCTGCTACAGCTGCTACGAACATTTATAAGGTCTTTTACTAGCATGTACCGTCTACATACCAAAGGAACAAAACAGCAGGGTTGCAGAAATGCCAAACCCAAATGTTCCAAAAGACTAAATCAGCTTCCCCTTTCCTTCTTCCAATCACTAAGGTGGATTAAAGCGTCACAAAAATATAGAACAAATAAATATTTATTTTTGGTGTGGGAATGCTGAGAGCCATATATTTTTGCTTTCTCCCTCCTGTAGCTCTGTAAGCAAAAGTAATTTAAATTATAAATTAGCTGAGATTGCTATGTATTTAAATAAGAACAAGGGCTGGAGAGCTCCAGGGAAAACATCTTAGGAGAGCTGTGATAAAATCTTAAGACATGGCAGCACCATGGTTATAACAACTCCACTGCTTATCTGTACTGAGTTAAAAAAAAAAGAGAAAAGACTGCTATAGTCTGGGAAACAAAAAATATCAGAGAGTCAGCAATATAATGCAGCAGAAAATTATTTTCATCAAATTAAGAAGACTCAAGGATGGTTCTGCACATGTTGTCATCCACCATGCAGCTAAGAGAAAGCAGAAGAGCTACAACTGACTGTTAGGTCCTTCTTAACATTCAGGGCCTGTCTACATGCAGGACACGTGTACAGACAGTAACGTAAAATAAACCCCATAACTAAAAGTGAATTAGTGTACAAGTGACAAGTGGGGCTTCCCAGTGCCACTCACTCATGGAGATGGTGTGACTGACAGAGCTGTGCTGTATCACAGCTTCCTCACTCGGGTACTGATGGGAAGAGCCCTGGAGTGGCTGCAGGAGGGCAGAGGGGTGTGTCCTCACCACACTTCCCAAGGCTAGGAAGGGGTGATACCACAGGAAAGATGATTTTGGGAACTGAGTTTAGTATTTTTCATTATTAATGACTTGATGTGCAATCATGGATCTAAAAAGCCAGTGCTGGTCAAAAAACGAGGTAGCCTTCCTCTGGTTCTGGACTGCAGGATTGGCCCTTGTCTTTTTACTGGCATGACGGTCTTCCTCCTGTTTATCCTGCTAAGTGTCTGTGTAAAAGGGAAATGGAGAGAGCACTGACCCAGGTCCTTTTTTCCTTTATCCCTCTGCTAGTATTTTAAATCCATGGTTTTCCACAGCCGGCAGGAACTTTTCATCTACATTAGCCAGTGCAGAAATTCAAAGGAGAAAGGCAGGAGGTATCTTTTCAGCCTGGTGAAACTGCAAGTTATGCCAGAGAGAAATCTTGGTTTATATATGGCTCTTTGACCAAATTCTTAAATTTTTTTTTTTTGGCATAGCTTGCTTTAAATGGCATCTTTTCGATGTGCTGTGCAAATCACAGGGAGTGCAGTGAGGATTATTACAAAGCCCTTTACAATACTTAGAGGACATCTAAGAGCCAGGCAGTCTGGCCTACAGTCTTTATTGCGTAAGTAAATACAAGCCAAGAACTGAGGTGTTTCAGAAAAAGCTCATGGGCTTCACAAAGGTATTTCAATCTCTACGCAGTGCACAGGTACAAAGGTGGTCCAGTGTTTTTCTCTGAAAAGGAGATGTTTCAACATCAGCATTTTCTCAGTATTTGGTAGCACTGAGCCCAGACTCAACTGCTGAGAGCTGCAGTACTCTGCAGAACAGCAGAACAAGCCACAGTTGAAATCTTTTATCGTGCTCTGACTGTGATGCATATTGATCACTGTAATTCCCCTCTTGCAGTTCTGCCAAACTAAGCCTTACCAAAATCATAGCTACAAGCAGCCAAGAATTCGATTAGCAGGGATTTAACCCTTGCAGGCTGATAACACATCATGTAGTCTCTGGAGACTTTGAGATAGGGTTGACTGTAATTGATTTAAAGGCTGTAACACCAGTGAGCCTGGGTAATGGTGGAGAGTCCCCTGATGGTTTTTATACCTCAGGAATCCATCTGTTCAATGGTTTTATTCAATGACCTACAGCAGCTAAGCTAACTAACCAGAGCACAGCAATGTGGTGCTGTGATTGCCAGGTTTTTAGAGGCAGACAAATCTCTGCTGAAATGCTTCATGAGAAGGGAAACTAGCCCTAGCTCTTCAGGATCACATAGCTGAAGTCTGTGATATAATGCCACAGAGAGAGAATGGGAGAACATGTACTTCTTCCAGACTTTGATGATGCTTTATCCCACTCTGCTCACTCTGACCTAGAAAACCTGGGAATGAGCTTTAGTACAGAACTTAGCATATGCTAAGAAAAGATGCAAACAGCGCAAGCCATATGGGAAGAAGACCTACAGCCTCTACAGCTGGTTACTAGCAGAAAGGATAGACCGAGATTAATTTCATTTACATAAAGCCGCTCCTCATCCACAGGTGTCACATAGTCTGCTTCCACAAAGAGGCCTTAAGAAAGGTGCAGAAACTATTTCTGGAAAGGCTTCCTGATTTTTGTCACTGTCCTGGCTCTCAGATGTGTTTCTGTGTGTCAGGAGCAGTCACAAAGAAAAGGCTAGAAGGCAAACCAGTAAGCAGAATGTGACTGGGAGAAAGACTCATTTAGGCCAGAGACACTGTCCCTGCCACACTCTTTAGCTCTCTCAGAGTCCAAGAAGAAGGAACTGAGGATCAGATTTGAGTGAATCTTTACCTCTAGTGAGAAAGACTGCAGACAAACTAAACGCACAAACCAGAAAAAAGAGTAAGGGAAGATCTGTTAAAAAATGCTGAAGACAGAAAACATGAACCTTGAGTTTTTCCAGCTCCATCTCACCTAAACTAACATTTCCTTTGGCAGAAGAATCTAAATCTTCAGCAGCTTCAGTTTTGAATGCTTTAGTTTTAATTTCTCCACTTATATCTCCCCCTAAATTGCTGCCAAAAAGTCCTCCAAGCACAAACCCATAATTTCAGGTCTCTCACTCACATGCAACTCTAACGGCCTTTCTCCTACCAAGCAACCTGTGTCCCTGTTCACCAGTGTTGCCACCTCCAGCTCTGTCTATTGCTTTTGCTAACAGAGACATCTGCCCTGGAGAAGAATCCCTATTTCCTCACTCACCGCAACTGTCCTCTCTCTGCAACTCATGTTCAAGTTTTCTTTTTCCTTTCTCAATCTAATCAGTCACTGCAGCTGCTTGTTGACTCCACTATACAGGCATTTAAAATGCCAGTGATTTGAAACAAAGCAAAGCAAAACAAAACAAAACAAAACAACAACAAAAGGGAAAAAAGGCAACAAAACCCCTCTGGGAGTTGTAGAAAAGCAGCTGAAAAAAGATCTGGAAGAGAGCAGTAAGAAGCCAGTGGGTGGAAATGAGGAGGCAGGAGGCTTTACGAGAGAAAAAACATGAAACCCTTAAGTAAAGTGACAAAAGAAACAATGCGTTGAAGAGCTCAGGAGTCATCAGAAGTTGTGCTTTTGGTAACATATGGTCATGTCTTCTACCAAGTGCATTTATTTAGGCACCCCTCTCTCTCCCAGTGCCTAGTCAGTTATCTGAATTTCTCACAGCTCAGAAAATTCATTAAAAAATTCATATTACACATGCACAGTCATGCTCCCTCAACCCCTTTTCCACTCTTATGTTTTTTACAAAAGATTAGAGTTTCAATGGAGGGATTCCCTGGATGGCTTTCCAGAGATTCCTTCCTCATGGCTTTCTTGGAAATGCTGATCCTCAGCCCATCTCTGAAGGTTTTGCTCTGATGGTCCTGTGCATCCAATAAAGTCACACATTTATAGTCCTGTAACTTGGACTCTGCTAAGCCAATCTTCATCATTATATCTTAAAGGGTGTTGTGAAAGGAGATCTGTATCATTAATTCGTTTTACAACTGGAGGGATGGGGGTTGCAGGGAAATTTATTGTCTGTTGCCATGGTACCAGGAACAGGCTCAACAGCAAACTCCTTCCAGCACTCATAATATTATCCCAGGATTGGCTTTGATCTTCCAGTGAAGACACCACAAAGCTCACTGCTTCAGGCATCTACTGCCTCTTGTGCCTGCTTCACCTGTGAGTGTCACTCCTGGTTACTGTTCCTTCAGGACGTAAGAAGGAAGGCATGTGGTCTGAGCATGCAAGAAGAAATTCAGTTCTCAGTGCAAAAGTACTCCAGGAGCCTCAAGACTCCTCTCCACAGACACACAGGTTTTCTTTCTTCCTTGCTGCTTCACAATTACCAATTTTCATCTAGACCACAGCCAGCTCAGAGCCTGGCAAAACTCAACACAGTGACCTGTTTTGTGGAGGTTCTTCTGTGATAAGAAGGGAGACCCACAATAGTTTAAGCTGCTGCAGCAGCTTAGGTTAGAGGCAGCACATCAAGATACAGCTTGAGCCCTGCTGGAAGGCAGCCAGTTAATAACAGAATGTGCATTGTTTCACAGTGAACTTCAGATCCAAGGCAGACAGAAAGATAAGGTCAGGCAAACTGTCTTCTGCAGCTGCCTAGGGAATTGACATCAGAGCTCTGGGGTATATCTATCCTATTACAATAAACCCAATGTGTGTATAAATCTTGTAAACCTTTATTTGCTGAACTAAAGCCTCAATTTGCTGAAATAAAGCCCTAATTTCATTATTTAGCTGCCCACTGTGAGGTGTCACCATGCTTCAAATTAAGCTGTCAGCAGAAGCTGATCTGCACCATTTGTTAACTGCAAATTATACAGGTCCAACATGAAAGCCACTGGCAACAAATTCATGAAGCATGTTGCATTTCTAAATATCTGAATGGGAGAGAGGCTACTTGCATGTTATCAGGGCTTTGCAGGTATACAACTTAATCACACGGATTAGAAACTTAATATAATGAAATGCAACACAGTACACGCTTCAGCCACCCTGCCAAACTGAGTCAGGGAAGTCTGAATCCATGATCCGGGAGGTATGAGAGCAGCTGTGCGTAACTGGACTAAATCCTTGACTGAAACCTTTCACTAAATAATGAAAGAATTTATAACCTCTATTTGCAATACAAATGATGAAGATGAACATAGACACAAAAGCAAGATGGTAAGATGTGAACAAAGTACTGAACGGGAAATTACCACAAGGTAGGGTGAATAAAAATACAAAAGGCTCTGTGTACTCAGGTTGGGAGACAGGGAGAAGAGGCAGAGGCCCCAAAACCAACCACTCTTACGCCTCGGTTTCTTAAAAATCCAGCACATAAATGGAGAATTTGGCAGCAGAAATTTGTAATAAAACTGCTGGGAGGGCTGGGGAGAGGAGGGAGGGTAGATAATGTGAGTAAAGTATAGCAGTGCAGCACCAATATTTTAGACAGAAAAAACTGCTCCAAAGCAATTGCACACCACTGGAAATCTTTGAAATAAATGTCTGTGGAAGCAGCTATAAAAAAGATAAAGAGGAAGATGGAACAAATTGCAACATATATCAAAGGTTTCCAGATTTTTTTCACTGGTAGAGTAATTGATTTTCTAAACGCAGGGAACATAGCAGGTTTCACCGATCTAGGCTGCAGTAAAGGACTTGATGTATGCCAAAGTAAGTTGAGAGGCAGCCCTTCGCCACAAAAGTAAATGTCTACCAAATCTGCAGGATTCATGCCTGGACCAAAAACGAAAAAGAAATTTTTGTTCTGCTTGCTTTGGAGAAAGAACCAGGAAGGGATTTAAAACAAAGCTCAAGATTGAAGGTCCCCAACTAAACTCAGGATGGAAGAATCTTAGACAGCTGCTGAGAGTGGGAACAAAACAAGGAGAGAATAAGAAGAGAGCATAGTAGACAAGATACAAAAAAAATCAAGGAAAAGAAACGTAGGGCTTTGCCAACATCCCAGAAGAATTGCACATTTTGGGATTTGCTTAATTCTTTGCTCCACTGTTGAACTGCAAAAACTTGTTTCATTCTGTATACACAAAGGAGGAGCAAGAGGGGAAAGTGTTGAAGTTTAGCAATCAGATCCAGAAGATTGCATGGAGATAGTATGACAAGAGTGCTTATCCATCATGTCAACAGAAGATAGTCTGAAGTTTCCTTTTGCTTCTCTTTCCTCACACAATGTAAGTGAATGTTAAGTGAAGTACCTGTAACTTTCTGCTTGTTTTGTTGAAAGCACATTTAGGCTACTGTTTTTAAAACCCCATCTCTTTCCAGCAACCCTAGTTACAGAATCAGGGAGGGACAAAAAGCCTCTTTGCCTTTCTAGAACTTGGAAACAGCAACTCTCAAAAGCGCTCCACGATGTGCCTTGCAGGATCAAGAAGCAGTGTTCATTTTTTCTGGCACATGAGCACTGAGATACATGGGAGAATTTTTATCATCCTTTTGAGGAATACCAATTGTAATGACTTATAAGGCAATATTCCAGGGAGTTCAATTACTACGTTTTACAGGTACTCACTTAAGACTCTTGCTCATGCATCTGGGCCAAAAAGAATTATGAAAATAATTTGTTGGATATTCCAATGAATTTGTTTAAGACTGAACTGGCAGCAAGCTTCTTTGCAATCAGCCAGTCCGCTTGCTGTGGTAGCTTAGAAGACAAGCTACTTAATCAGCTCTAGAACTTATGGCCCTCAAGATTAGCAAGAGAAAACACATACAATGAAAGCCATGTATGAGCAACCTGGTAGTCTCTCCAGAGCCAGGCATCAAGTAGGTTCTTTTCGGAGTAAGCAGCTATATGGAGCTAGCTTCCCTGATCATCCAGCACGGGCTACAGCTGCTCAAGCCATGTTTTGTTCTCAAAATACAGGTGGAATGTCAATGAAAAACATGGTTATTTTTAGTTCCTTTCATAAATGCTTTCAGCCACTTCTCAACAATCTCTCCCTCTCTCTGATTTTACTGCAGAGGCAGAGGGTAAGTATCAAAAGAAAACAAACAAACAATTAGTGTAGTTTTAGATGAAATGAACACTCTAAGCCATGCCTAATAATGTTAACTCCATCTTTCTCAGGAAAACAAGTATAGCTGCAAAACCAAGACTGACTTCTCTAGCAGGGCTCATATCCTGCCACTCAGAGCCCACGGTATCATCGCTATGCCCTTTTTTTCCACTAGAAGAGAAACAACAGCATAAATGTTTAAGAGCAAAGCTAACTATAAGAAACATAGCGAGCAAGTGCTTAGCTTCCATGGTCTAAGCTCTTTCAGGGCTAACCCTGCAGGCAAGACTATTTAATTAAGACTTCGCTACATGCCGAATGTGTGGAACAGTCAAACAACCCTGAGTAGCCTAGTGGACTCCGGTACCCTGCTTCTCCCTTAATGGCAGTTTACTATCCATCAATACATCCAGAGGTTATGTAAAGTTCAAGGATATTTTACTTTTAACTGCATTCCCATGTCTTTTTTTTTCAGCAGCAGCACACAGGACAGGCCTGAGTAATGAACCACAGGTTGTTTGTCTCCACCAGCAGCATGGCAGAAGGTAAAGAAACATTTCATTTCCTATCTCCATGTATAAAGCAGGAGGCACACAGAGAGGAAAGGGAGAAAGAAAATTATGACTGCTGATGAAAACCTCAACACAGGATAAGATTTCTAACTCCATGTTCCAAGCAAGTGACCATGCTTGCAGCCAGGGCTCTGCTCCATGGACGCCATACAACTCTTCCCACAGTCACAGCAGACCTTTTTCTTCCAGATAAAGCTCAAAAATTCAGCAGTCACAGGGAAGAAATGATCCAGATATTTTCAGCTTTTTCCCCCATTGCTTGATTTAACACAGACTGTGAATTCAGACCCAGCTCTCTGTGAGATGCAGTGTGTAAGGATGCTTTACCTCTAGAACTATACAGACAGGAAAGTGCTGTGATGCTCTGTAGACAAAGCCCCTCTTGGTCAGTGGGGAGGCATATTTAGCACTGGCCCATGCCAGCAGCGAGAAAAAGCACCTCATTCCACGCATGAACTTGGGACTTCTCAAGAACCATTGAGAAGGAGGGAAGCTAGAGCCCCTTGTATGTTCGGTTCATAGCTGCCCTCTTCTTACTCTGCTGCTACAAGGAAGTAGGAAGTGAGCAACCAGTTGTCCCCTCATCTCTAGACACCAAGGGGTGTGGTTCAGGCAGCCTTAAATGGCTGTGAATTGGGAATCCTTCAGAGGACAACCAGATTCTCGTCAGCACCACAGCAGAAATACAAGCTGCAATGCTGTTCCTCATCCTGCTCCAGAAGAACTATGGAATGGTCCCCTCAATAAGGTCTCATAGGTGTTTTTTCCACTAATAAACAGTGTGAAAAAGGCACAGCAATTCGCAAGCACCATGTAAAGCAACCTCCAAAATGGTTTAGTGACAGAACTTCATTAATTTCTCAGCAGTTAACTCAATGAAAGCTTTAACAAAAAACAAATACAATAAAAATAAGAACATTATTTTGAAGTGAGCTCTGGCTTTTTTACACTGTGCTCAGCCGAACATTATGTGGCAGAGCAATGGATGTTAAAATTAGAGCTGAAAAGAAAAATGCCAAAGAGATGGGCTGGTGAGGACCAATTTGTAAGTAAAATGGGTAGCTCACACAGACTAGCAATGATGGAATTATTCATATAAGGATCTGATTGGCATAACCTTTCTTCAACAGTCCAAAAGAAACATTAAGCTCAGCAGAATAGGATATAAAAGAGCTCCAGACAGCATGATATAGCACATTTTGAACATTACCTTGCAAATCCCGAGGGGGACTATCCTTCTAAGGTGGAAAACGCCTGCAAAGATTTCACAGCTTAATTAATTTTATGGTGTAGATTATTAGGGTGTTTCATTCTGTTTTGGTGCATCAGGGACGAAGCTTGCAGCGCCAGGATGCTTACCTATAAAACGTATTATTCTTCGAAGCAGTGGGTTCAGGTAACAGCACTCTCCAGTCAAAATAGTTTTCTCTTGAATAATCAGAGTTTCTCGGGTTGACTTTATGAAGTACATGGATATCTCACCAATAAAAATCTGCCAGGAAAGTGAAAGAAACAGAAGCTTAAAAATCACATGAGCAAACATTAAAACATGGTGACTGGTTCCAGCCCGCAGAAACTACCACACAGCAGTATGACTTCAGGACATTGCTCTTCCATAGTGAGGGTATGCTTAGTCAATTGGGATGAACAGATACAGACCGAGCTCCCAGCCAAGAAGAGGATCCGTCATTCGTGCTCTTAGTGGCCAGACACAGCCCATACTAGGCCTTCTCGTACTAACCCTTGGCATATAGGGTGCAAAGAGGAGGTCAGTGAAAATTGTGGACAACCGCACCTTATTTGTACTCATGAAGTAAAAAGTGCCAGTGTATGGGTGCAGGACGGCCCATCACTCACACAGTTACATGGCTAACAAGGTCCCTGCCACAGCCTGGCCTGGTGACAATGGTCTCTCAGAAAAGGCCTGGGACATGTCCCACAAGGAAAGCTGTATGCAGCCACTGCTATCCACGCAGAAGGAGTTTAGCCATTTGGACAGAGATTGCACATGCCAGCTAGTCTGAGGGCCAGAAGATGACTTCTGGCTTGTTTCATTTACTGAATGTCCTGTTTTATTTATTAAAACATCAAAAATGAAGTCTCCAGAGATCAATTGATCTTGATGTTAGCTGTGCTTACGTATCACATGTTTTTATGTGATCAGGACATTCATGCTTTCTATGAAAATGATAACTGCTTCCCACTGGAGCAGGATCAGTGTTTTCTAAGCACCCAGAATTAATTTAAATCTGTTGCACAGAGGTAAAGCCTGATCACAGGCTTTAGAGGCAGTCATGGTCCATTCACAGCGGGCACTTCTGAAAATCCCACCTATCACGTTTTGTCAGCAGGCTTTAGAAGGGGAAACTGGGAGCTTTTTAGAAAGACAGTTTGTAATGAAAGTTTTTAGGAAACAAAAAAAGCCAGCCTGAAGTGGAAGAAACGAGCTTTTAAAAGGGGAGCACTCAAAACAACTACTTTAATCCATTATTATGAGATGCACAAGAGGAACCTATAGTGCTAGGGAACTGTCAGAGAAATGTGCCACAAACATGTGTGTACGCATACATGCACACAGACACCCAGGGCTACTATAAACATCAAGCAACTAGTCTTAGTTCACTTTGACTGCTGGAATGGTGTGTTGTTTCAAGGGCAACGATTCATCCTTATTAGGCCAGATGAGCATCCTTATTGATTATTGACATTCAAGCCAAGTATACTCAACCTCTTTATAATTCTAACCGCTGATGGCGAGAGATGTGGAGTTGTAAAATGTATGTCGATAATGGCAACTGGGGGTGGGAGTCAGTGCATGGGAGCCTCACTGAAATATCGCCTTTATCCCATTTCACTCCATCTGCTCTTAACAGAATTGGAAAGCAGTTCAATAAGCTCAGCTCACTAACTATGGGGCTGGGAATTAAGAAAAAGACCATTTGCACTAAAGCAGTTTAAAAGTGACACTCTGCTTCAAACTGTTTATTATTTGAATTATGATAATGTTCAGAAGTTTGAATTAATACTTTGGCTCTCTGTGTGCCTGGGGCAGTACACAGTGAGAGACAACTCTCACCCTGAGGAAATTCTGCTTTGTGAAGACATGGGTTAGTGGACTTTGAAAAACACAAGCAATTCAAGTAAGTGAGACCTAGGTATACAATATATTAATAGGCCTCCTTTAACAATGCACCCATATTTGAAGTTCCTTTGCATCAGAAGTTAACTGAATATTTTCCAGCTTCAGTTCCTGTCTTCTCTAAATTCAGCTGTCTGACATACTCTTAGCAACTCCCATGTGGGTAAATTAAGATCCACTTAGATTTAGGAGTAAATTTTGCCATGCTATAAATCTGTTTAATTCCTTACCACTGATTCAAGCAAAATTATCCCAAATTGCCTGTAGCATAACAGATCAAAATACGATTTTTTTAGTGAACAGTGCCATTGGTTTAATACAGAGTTTAGGGGTATAGTAATAATGCTGTATTTGTGAGGTGATATAAGATGATTCAACATAACTGGACTATTCCTGTGCTGCCATCTCTGGCACTGAATTTAGTGGCCTCAATTTGAGGATTTTGCTTCCTGTTTAATATAAGTTTTAGAAGTGTGCCTTGTTCTTTTCTAAAAATTCAGTGGGGGTCTGGGTACCTAGTTCTGATAGCTAACCTAGCTGTGCAAAACTGAATGTGGTTGAATAGCTCCTCAAAAAAATGATTGGGGTTTTTTCCTCCAGGCAGGCTTTTCTCAAATCAAGTAATTCTGCTGATTCTGATCATTTAAAAGCAAATGATTCTGCATGAGCAGGGTCCAGATCCAGCCAACTTGTCCAGTTGACCACCCAAATCAATCACTAAGTACCTTAGCTTTTGCCAGAAAAGAATCAGCAATTCAGTTCTAAATCCGAAATCTAAATATAGATACACAGAAAAGGCTGGAAAAAGAAAACAGCAAGCACACTACTCATTTTATTTCCATTTGGGAGAACAATGCATGGTTAATGAACTGCTGTATCATACTGGCTTAATCAGACAGTAGAAATTCCAAGAAAATTGCACTGGAGGATGGGGACTGAAAGCACAGGTGATCTGCAGTCTGAGGTGATGCAGGCAATAGGGAAGCAAAGGTAGTGCTGCTGGATGAGATTTTGTTCTTCGTTTCCTGAATGCAACAGCAGTTCAGCTACACTGAGGCTATGCTGCTTGGACACCCTTGCTCACACTCCTTTTCATACTATTATTAGGAAAAAACATTACAGTGATACTCCAAAGCCCCAGTATGAATTAGAAATACCTACCCAGCACTTATTTTTCCTCTGCTGATTCCAAAATGCCCATTCAGAAAACTTCCTTAATTTGCCCTGCCTTCCCGTTACTAGGAAATACTTGCTCCTCATCATTCCGCTCTGAAAAGCCTCTGCTGCACATGCTTTACTTATTTCCTGGCTCCTTCTGAGCAAAGAGACGGATAAAATGATCTCCCAATTTCCTCTCAATGGTCTTTTGTCCATGATAGATTTGGAAATGGCAGCACTTCAGCTTGTGAACTGACATTTTCAGACCGTGAAATATCACATATTCTCCTTTCAGGTTCTCAGAGCAACATGAGAACCCAATACCCCCTGCACTCCTGTACAGATTGCCAGCAGTTTGTTAATTTAATTACCAATTTAGTCAACAAAACAATGTAACTATTGCTTTTAAAAAGACATGGAATCTTAATCTTTTTTTTTTTAGTTTTTTTTTTCCTATTACACTTTTGGTAAGTACAGTCTCCTTGACAAATGATGCTTTGCACAACTGCATTCTAAAAATAGACTGGGGTAAACATCAAGAAGTGCTGGATAAGGATGAACAATGATAAACTATCCAGGAATGAATCTGGGTTACAACCAAAAGGAGGTCGCAGAAGAGTGGCATCCTGGAGCAGCACTCCTGTAGGAACTGGGTGAGGGTAGGAGGGAGCCTTGAGGAGTTATATCAGATTTATGGAAGTAATTATTGGTGGTGCTGACAGCTACGGATGGGTCCAGCTTTGACACTTTTACCAGCTTCTCTCATTCAGGACATTAACCTTGTACCTCAATTCAAATCTACTAGCAAAGCTGAGACTGCATCCCTGTCTCTCTCCCCTGCTACACTTTGGCTAACCACTGCTCCAGAAGCCAAAATCTTCCTCCTTAGCCATGTTTCTCCAAACTCCTGTGCATGTAGAGTGCCATAATCTGGTTCCTCCTATGCATAAACTGGCTCAACACCAGTCACACTGCCCTAGTCATGCCTCTATTTTTCCTTGTGTCACTATGGATTCACTGCAACTTACTCAAACTGCTAACCCCTCTTCTCCAACAGGATCTGGTCTGACTGTCTCCACACAATCCTGTATCGCTGCTAGCAGAGGCTGCATCTCAACAGTCTTCCTGCCTCTCATTCAGGGGTGACAAATGGGAAAACAATAGTTTTCTATTTTTTTCACACTTTCAGTTAACACTGGGGTTGTATGAAAGTTGCCAAAGAGATTTTTTATTTCAGATGCAATTCCAGACAGATAAAGAAGGAGGAGCCTCAGCCAGGGTGCACAGGACTGATACAGGAAGCACACTTGTGCCCTCAGCCTGGGACTGCCTGATGGCCCCTTTTAAACAATATCCTTCTGCTGCTTTCCACGAGAAAGGGCAATTGATAGCATTTCTGGTCACAGCAAGATGATTAGGATGAATTATGTGAAGTACAGACAGGATCTGTCTGTCCTTTCTATGCATTAAAGTTTACGTTATTCTGTTTTCTGGGAGTTTTTAAATGTTTCAACCTGTTTACTCTAGCAGCATCTTTGTGACACAGTCAGTTCTTGTTAACATCACTTTCTACATAGAAACCACATCCAGAGGCATGCTATTACACACAAAGATCTCTGGCAGCAAACTAAACTGACCTGGGTCTTGGGACATCATCACTCTCAGTTCTGGGCAGGTTTCAGCAAGCTGTGTGATATTTCCTGAATCCTCTATAAGGATCTGTGTAGCTGCATTTTTAGTGTCACAAATAGAAAGAACTAAATTAATCAAGTCTAGAGCATTCAAATAGCAGCCAAGGGGAGGGATACAAAGACCATCAGACAGGCAACATGAAGAGCACTCAAAACCAGAGAGTATAAGTAGATGAGCGTTATGGGGCTCTCAACCCCAATCAGCCAGTTTCAAAATGACTCCACACGATTCTCTCTGGGCACAGCAGTCCTCTTCACCAAAAGGTGACCTTTACAAAGTGCTCAATCTGTTTCATCAGCACCAGCTTGCAACAGGCCAAGAGCAGATCTGGCTTTTTGCATGATGGCATATCTGAGGACTCCATTAGCACAGCTGCCCATCAGTAGAGACGCTCTTCAGGCTCTGCATGGGAGCTCAGGATTCCATTCACCTGTCACTAGCTGAATAGCAGCCCCTTATAGTCACTAGCACTACAGAATGCAGAGATACAAAATCACACAGTGATTTAGCTGCAAGGGGTCCCAGAGGTCTCCAGTCCAACCCCTACTCAAAGCAAGGCAAGCACAAAACACAGCCTTGAGCAATCATGTTAACAGATGTCTCCAAGAATGAAGACCCCACAGCCTCCAGGGTGCCCTTGTTTCAGGGTTGGAATACTGTTGTTGTAAAAAGATTTCTCCTAATATTAATCAGTTTCTTTTCTTACAGCTTGTGTCCATTGTCGTGTTGCCTCTTTGAACAGTCTGTCTCCATCTTCTCTACAGTTCCCACTAAGAACGTGGCTCCTATTGACTTTCACTCAGTGTTGTTCCTTAATTCCTTAGATCTCCCCCACACTTAGCCTTGGGCCCTGAAGGTTATTGATCTGCCATCCTACCTGCTACCTACAGTACCAAATATTGACATGGGACAGCTGAGACTCTATAGTCCTCTATAGTCAAAACTGGGTGGCAAACACTAAGCAACATTCACATTGAGAAGAGACATCTTAGGAGGCAAGAAGTCACTGAGGTCTGCCTGGACACCCTCTCCAGGAAACAGACACTCTCATTTTTGCCATCACCATCTAGAGAGGCCTCCTCTAGCCCACAGGAATCAATGCTGTATGTTGGACAGCTACAAAAGGAAATGAAGCAATGTCTTCAATCTGCGTTTAATTCCTTATTATCTCATTCTGGTTTTTGGGTTTTGGGGGGTTTTTTGGTTGTTGTTGTTGTTCAGCAAAGAACAGCTAAAAGTCCTTTTTCAGAAAAAGAAAAATTTGTTTCTTTTATTCCAAGTCAAAAGGGACAAAATCCACAATTTTGATTCTAGCCTGACCAAAAAACGCAATTGCCTTATCACTGTGGTAAAAATCCCAGTGGTATAACTGTCTAAAATAATTGTATTGACGTTCTAATCAAGAGAAGAAATTTCCCACAGCTCTGCATTGTTCCTCAGAAACTGGCATGTGACGGGGACCATTACAAAGTCCCGGAGACACTGTTTGTAGAAGCGCTTGAAAGTGTTGTCCCAAACAAGTGAGGTGCATTTATTTTTTTCCAGAATGATGTGCAAATAGGAGAACATAAACGCTTACACAGGGTTATGGGCACACCTTTGCCTCACTCCTATGTATCCCAGCTTGCCATTCACCACTTCACAAGCTGGATCCTTGGCGAGTCTCAGAAAAAGACAGACAAGCCACACCACTTGCAGAGGATACCTGAGAAGCAGCAGGGCTCTGCCTCCAGCCTTGCCCAGCTGAGTGACTCCTGCTCCATTTCCTGACGTTTAAAGGAAGATGTAGCCAAGTGCTCTTGAGCAGAGATCCCCTTTTCTGGGACCAAGCTGAAATGGAGGTCAGCCCTGAAAGCCAGGACTATGTGAGCATCACGTGTGGTACGTCTCCTTGGAAAAGGGGGAATACCCTTCCTTAACAAGGACTAAGGGACACTCCAGGCCTTGACACTGCTCCTCACTGCTGCCCATTTTGCCATGCCAGCACAAGGGTGAAGCATGGTGGGTAGGAAAGGGTAGCACCATCACCAGCAGATCCTAGGGATTACTGCCTGGAAAAGTCTGGGAAGAAGCTACTGTAACAGAACTCTGAGCTGCATTAGCTGCTATTGGTTTTCCTGGCACTTGCTGCTGAGCTGCCACAGGGGAATCAGCCAACACAGGCAGAAATATCCTAGCTTCCCTTCCAGAAATAAATCACTGTATTAAAATAGATGTAATAAGCCAAAGCCAAGGAAGCAAGGTGGCAGAGACAATAGGAAAATCATCTGAAAGAATGATGTTTCTGAAGCTTGGGAGGTAAGTGCGTATTATAGAGAGAAGTTCGAAGTTTCCTTCTGCTTCTAATAAATCTGATGAACACTGTAATTCATCTAATTAACAATCAGACCAGTTCAATCTGACTGATTCCAATGTTATCTGAAAACAAATCCTGCTCTGCACAAAGTAATAGCACCGGCCAGTTGACGATTACATACAACCTGGAAGTGGAAGGAAAGAAAGTGAAGATCATGTGAAAACAGCAATGGCAGTTCCTATTCTGCTTTAAGGATACAAAGAATGATGCCCTTGAAGCTTTCTGCTGCTGTTCAGTATTCATTTCAGTAAACTGGCTCTGTTTCCTAAGCCTCTCTGTTTCTCTTGCTCAGGCAGACAAATCACAACGGATGGAGCAGGGCAGGCAGCAGCTCTGAACTCTGGAAGGATTATTTAGTATCAGCTGGGGAATTGGCTGATTCCCAGTAACCTCGTAAGGGGGAAAGGCTAGTCTCGAGAGATACTAATGGATGTGGTGGAGTCAACCCAGCATATTTTTAAGGAAATAGCTTGAAAATTTTGTATTTGTGCAAAGCAACTTGTTCCACTTTAAATGTTTCTTCATAAAGTTCTTACACTGGCAAAAATCGGAAGAATTATTACTTGTTACCCCTGTCCACTCCAATATTTTGGAATTGACACTGCACTGAAATATAACACTTTCTCCCAGATTCTGCTGCTGTGGGACAGGTCATGTGTTTTAAATTCACCAGATGTCGCGGTTTGAGAAGGGGGGC
>NW_010419007.1:0-5939 GCF_000710305.1 Buceros rhinoceros silvestris
TATTATTACCTCGGTCACTCGACCCTTAACATAAGTGTAACCAAACATCTGTATACTAGAACAGCTTGTGCCTAAGGACTTCAAGGTTTAAGAAAATTTCTTTATTACATGGAATTTTACAATATGCAGAGAGGGTTCCTTTAAATAGCACTTTAAAAATGCCTAAGAATCATAACTAATTTTTATGCAATCACTGTTTTTGTTAATCTGCCCTATCATCTCAGAACATTTTGGAATTATCTATCTTTACATCCATCCATTTCTAACAAAGACATCTTTCTTATACTAAAAAAGTCTTCTCAGTCATGTCTAATTCTATCAAAGAAGCAATTTAAAAAAAATATAAATATAATTAATCAGTTCAAAATACAAACTTATATTACTACAATAAGCGATGTTCACCATCTCTGCCTAAAAGAGATCCACTACACAAGTAAAGCAGGTCAACAAAACAATGCTCTAAGAACAACAGCTGACCAATTTACCACCTTCTCAGTTTAAATACACAAAATTGCATGGTCTTTTTTTATGGGTATAAAAATAACCAATAGTGGTTTATGGAAGAACCAGCTACAATATTTTCTACGTACGTTTGGGAGACTGGAAACTGACAGAACTGAACTAAGCATAACATATCTTTTATATATCCTTCCAATGATTTTATGTTCTTTTTGCAGATATTTTGAAAAAAGTAAGATTTTATGATCAAAAGGAAAACATTTTTCTTATATACTTTAAGATACACGTATACCACAATCTGTAAGAATAACATTAAACCTACCTGTCTCTCTATTAAGGCTGTTCAAACAAAAATCTAAGATTATGGAGAAAGGTTAGCAGAAACTTCATATTTAGGAAGTATCTTTAATATCGAGTCTTACCTTCTACTGGGCCTACTCGGTTAACCGTAGAGAATATGATTCTGATTCAAAAAAGCAGTTAAATGTATGTTTAACACAAAACACATTAGGCGGACCCAAAGGAAAACTGATCCAAAGAAACTGATTTCCAAGCAGCCTTACAGAAGTTCCCACAAATAGTCTTGCGGTTCCCAAGTCATTAAATTTCTCATATTGAATCATTACAAACTTTTTCTATCGAACTCAAATAAGCCTTATGTATTTACTAGTCTTTTCCTTTAAAATAAAAGAACGCATTACTGCAATGTTCTTAACATCATAAACCTCACCTATTTCATGGCATTCACAGCTTATAAAAAAGAAAAGCAAAACAACAAAACTACTATCTTAGCTCTTCTATAAAGCTTATCACTGTGAAGCAAATGTACTCCATCTATTTGGTTTAGTCATCTGAAAGAAACAGAAAAATTAAATTATCTTTCATAAAAATTTAAACTTGCCATGATTTTGGCTCCCCAAAATGGAGATAGTTAATACTGTAGAGATCCATGTCTTCAGTATGCCATGCGAATGTTGTCTTCCACATGCCAAAATACAGATAAGGCGTATTTACACCCTCAATAGAAATTCCACAGTCTTCTTCCACAACGTCCAATATTGTATTAAGACGGGCAATATTCCATTCCTCAATACCCTGAAAAAGATATACAATAAATGTATTAATAAATTCATGAAGTAATGTAATTTTATATAATAAAATCAGTCAAAAGACATACACCTGATCCAGCCCTTCAAACGACTGTATATTAATACAAATTTATAAGTTACTGGAAGAAAAATCCTCTTTACCTTAGCAAGGCTCTAAGTCTGAGATGTTCAGAGCAGAGAACATAAGGATGTTCCTATCTGCTTAACATTTAATACATCAAATCTAACATGGATTTAAACATCATACACAACAGAAACAATCGCAGACAAAATCTCTGATCAGTTGACAGCTAGAAGCCACTAAGTTTCACTCAACCTATTTATGCTTTTAAATTACTTATGAACTAATATTGAATAGTATGAAAATTATCTTAAAATTTAGTTCACATTAATTTTACATGGATTTATCATTTCTCTGAAGAGTATAAAACCTGAACCCATTACATCACTTCAGAGGTATTTCTAACCATGCATAAGACATACACCAGAGAAGAAATCTATTGATTTCAAGGGATTTCAGCTGTGTCCTTACATTATTGCCTACAAAATTTGTATATTAAAAGCCATTCAGAAAACCAGGCATGCAGGTTTTGTTGAATTTCAGATTCATCCACAAAGTGCAATTCTAATTTCAAGTAATAGAGTATGTTAGAGTCAGTATAAGCAAGATCAAAGCCACAAAACTGAAGAGAAAGACATCAGACTTTATTATAACAGCAATTATTAGCACCTCTAGAAAAGACATTAGCTGGTGCTCCGTCAGAAAAACAAGAAATATAAACAGAAATATTACAAACTCAATTCAGGAAAGTTTCTATATTGGGATGACAGCCCCTAAACATGCCCTTAACGATGACCTACCATACCTCCTATCACCCCAAACTCTGATTTCTGGTAACCTCACTTGAATTTGGGGAGTGAACTGATGGCAGACTGCAGCCCTGATGCAGCTAAGAAACACAGCGACATTTGATAGTTGGACAATGATGAATTAAGAATGGAAGTTAAAGCAAGAATTAATGAACATTCAATACCCTTAGTTTTTATTTCCTTAGTTTTTGAGATTTTATGTCAAGCATGTTACATATGCAGCAACTAGAATTCATATACAAGATGGTAACTTCTGTGTGAAGTTCAGCCTTTGCATTGAACAAGCCCTGCTATGACTGTTTCACTGAGTATGTGAAGACTTCTACAAAGGAGTAAAGGGCATTTACAGAATGAGAGCAGTTCTTGTTGGTTTTGGTTTTTTTTTTAAATGGAAGCTTTGGCTTTGATGCATTTGTGTGGCATAAAGGCACACGAAATTTAAAAATCTAAAAAAAAGAAAAAGGAAAAATTAATGTGTTGACCAAGGGAAAAAAACTAGACGCCTATATAAACTCAAATAGTAGATGCTGATAAAATCTGCACTTTTCAACTCTAAAATTCATCATCAGCAAGGTAGTAGAACTTCAAAATCTAAAATTTGTTTCAAGACACAGTTAACACTAATTATTCCTCAAATTAATTTACAGATTTTGGTTTTTTTAAATCACATAGAATATATCTTTGTTAACAAATTGTGCAGTCAGTTTGGAGAAATTAATTAATACAGCAAAAGAAGAGCAATGACCCAACCACACAGGCACAGACACACATACAGGGTTAGAAGATAATGATAAATACAGCAGATAAAAACTGACAGTTAATCTAGGCAGTATGCTCTTTCTGTCAGAGGCCAAAGGCAGACAAGAAACAGTGTAAGCAAAGCAGTACTTCCGCAGAATACCCTTCCAGACTGCAGCAGTTCACAGATTGAAGGTTTCTCCAGACAGAGGTGTTACCCTACTCAGTACCCCGCGGGCTTTTTATCAATTTATTCGTTCAGTCACCTTCTTTAATCCATGTAAGCTTCTAGCAAACATAAAATACTGAAATTTTACTCTTCTCTTTCTAAGAACTAAGTGATAATTAAGAGAATAAATTATCTTTTTTTTTTTTTTTAACACCACATCTCCTCTTTTCACCTTCTAAGTCAAGTCACAACCAGTCACCAAGTAAACTGCTAGTCGTTTGCCCCGAAAACAAAAGAAAATCCTCCCATGGAGGACAATCCTAGGAGAAAAAGCTTGCTTCAAAACACCAAACATACCAAACACACAATCCACCACCTCTACACTCAAGATCCACAAGCTATTTCCATTTCCTAAAGATTGAGCTCAAAAGGAAATGTTCACTGAAACTGGCTGAAATCAAAATGATTCATTTTAACTCTTCCTACACTTGCTGAACTTAAATAAAAAAGTCAGCTTTATATTTATATAAGTGATTATTAGAAATTATTATTAAAATTCTTACTTTCACTCATAGATACTTTTTCTAATATCCAAAAAATATAAAGTAAAATGCTTACATGAATTTTTAAGTAAATTATTGATTCTTACTTTTCCGATAGTTATATAACTTGTTTTTAAATTGCAATTGCAATCCAAGCTAAAAAGATCACAGGAACCAAAAAGAGTAGTTTAACAGGTCAATATATAACCATACTTCTCCACATTAAAATATATCATAGTAGGTTATGCTATATTTAATAACCATTATTAGAACACCAGTACACATATTACTTGACCATACGGTGCAGCTGGCAGTTGCTTATAAACACAAAAACTCTTTCAGACATTATTCAATTTTAGGAAAATATTGAATATTTATTCTGCTATGAATATCACAATAATATCAGAACATTTTAATAATTTCAAGGAACTGTGTAAAGAAAATATTTCTAATTTACCCACATATTTTTTCAGCAAATTCTTTAAAGAATACTTGTCATCTTTCACAATATCAGGAAAAAAGCTGGAAAATAGCATATTTTTCTTTCTTTACTATAATAAAAAAATACAGGCTTGAAACATCTTATCATCTACCGTCACTGCTATGCACAGTAGACTTACCTTGTATTTCTTCAGAGAAATATTTTAAGGTACATAGGAGTTTACAAAGAAAGCCACTTTTCCAATCTTTACTAGTTTTGTGGGTGATTCAAACTTACTGTAAATTACTACCAAGAGTTTTAACGACTCTTTTAACAGACTCTGAAGCCACTTTTCTTGCAATGTGGAGATAAAACATTAATTTCACAAGCAGCTCTCAAATACCCCAATACTTGCACAGTTTAGAAAGAGCTGACCCATTCTTTCCTCAAAGCCACACAAAGCCACACAAAGCCGTAGCTTTCAGTGTATCGGTAAAAAGGGAAGCTCAAGGTTGTCAGCAGTGACCTCTTTACAAATAAGAAAAAAATGCGCTCCAAATGACATTATTTTTAATTCATTTTCTAAAGTACTTAAAACAGTGACATGATACTATCCTTTGCAATTTACTTAAACAAATCAGCCAACAGTGTGATGCATTCTATTTTTATGAATGTGATTTCTACACGTATACATTAAAACACACAATTCTTCAGTGTTTAATTTTTCCTGTATTTAACTCATAGATTCAATATTAATCTGGCAAACAAGACATCTGTTCTACAAGTGGGATCAAAAAGCCATTACGACCAACTGTAACAGCTCAAATAGTAAAAAAGAGTAAAAAAAAAAAAAAAAAGAGACAAGGTGAAAAGAAGCAGGAGAAATATACAGAAAAAGTTGTTCTTGGTCACGCACTCCTCTCTCCACACACCTACTCACCCACTCACACCAATGAATATAATAAAAAACCTGCCAGACAGAAAAATGCTATGAACGGAACCTCTCCGCCATGAACACACAGACAGGAAGTATAAACAAACTCCCTCATTTTGATCGGTTTTTTTCTTCTCAGTATCCTTTCAGATATAACCATGGCTTTGCATCACCCTTTTGAAGCTGGGTGGGGTGGGGGATCCGAAGCAAGTAGATTCTCTTTGGAAATGCACACTAGAGCCAAACATGTAAGTAAAGGCATGTTCATGTTGATCTCAACTATGAGATCACAGAGAAAGGACATCTCACATACAATCATTTAGGTTGGAAAAGACCCTCAATATCATAAAATCCAACTCTTAACCTAATACTTCCAACTCCACCACTAAACCATACCAGAAAGCATCAGAGCTACACATTTTTAAACACTTCCAGCAATGGTGATCAACTACTTCCCCTGGACAACATGTTCCTTCATAACTCTTTCAGCGAAGAAATTTTTCCTAAACGTTCCCCAGCAAAACTTCAGACCATTTCTTCTCATTCTACCACTTGTTACCTGGCAAAAGAGACTGATACCCACCTGACTATAACCTCTTTGCAGGTAGGAAAGAAGAGTGAGGAGAGTCAGAAGGACTCCCCTCAGCCTCCTTTTCTCCCTTCTTTGGATACGCTCCAGCACCTCAGTGTCCTTCTT
>NW_010419008.1:0-2418 GCF_000710305.1 Buceros rhinoceros silvestris
GGGGCGGGGAATGGGAGAAGGGGAGGGGAGAAGTTAGGTTTACATTGGAGCAATCCTGAATTTGTAAAAATTGATGGTTAAAGTTGCAAAAAGAGATATCCTTGAGAGATTGACAGATTTATCCAACTTCCTTTTTTTTGGTAAAAAACTCAACAGGGAAAGCTAAATTTGTAGCATTTTCTGTTTCTACTGACTGGCTTGGTTCAAAGCAGGAATTTTAAAAGTGACTGAAGATCAAAAACCAGTTAAGAAATGTTTTGTCAGCCTTTTTTTTTTAAAAAAAATGTACTGAATCATTGGGAACACACTGAGTTTTGCACAGTTGTTTAAAACAGTTCTTCTTTTGTTTAAACTTATTTGCCCATTCCAGATTTGCCAAAGACCCTGTCAGTAGTGCCATCAAAGAAAGTGGTCTCTGGCAGGTTCAGCTTTGGTGGTACAGTTAGTAGATAGAATTTGCAAACAAAATCCAGTACACCCAACCCACACTGACCACATATGATGAGTTTCCAGCAAAATTCTCTAGTACAATGAACCCAGAGTGATGAGGTTTTTCCTACCCTTGTGAAGGCAAGAGGAAAACTCTTAGTGACAGGGGAATCTTGGGGACAGGCTCACCAACAATTGTAGTTACAGCATTAAAAATCTTCAGAAGACATCAGAACAAACCAGTTGTTCTCTTGAGTGATTACCTAATACCATTTTTGAGTAAATTAGGCCTCTAAAGCCATGATTAAGCTTAGTTTAAGTCCCTTCATTTTGGATGTAAAATACCCATGAAGGATGGAGGCTGTTACTGTATTGCTGCTTTGTATTATAGAAGCATTTTATCCACACAACCCAAACACGGAGCTCCGTGTTTGAACTGTTATAAAAATGCTTATATGCATTCAAACAGTGTATAGACATTCATGACAATAGGGATATTAATAACTTTTAATTTGGTTCTAATGTCAGAGGAAGGGCTGCCCTAGAGAAATGAGGCATCCAGGCTCCCTGGCAGCTATGGGACTTGCTCTACATGTGAAAACAAGAATCCAGTAGAAGATCACAGTGATACCATTGTATTTCAGATAACTATTTGTCTTCAGACTGCTCATCTGGCATGCAGTTAGAAATTTCTACACACTTAATCAAGTATAAAATTATTATCACTGCTCAAATGGGAAACACCATAATGAATATTAATTTCATGCTGATTTTTAATCAATATGATAGCCTTGAGAGAACTGCAGCCAGAAATATATCCTGAAGCTCATAAATACATTACTGACAGTATTTCTTATTTTCCAATTTGATTTTTGCAGTTTCTCCATCATAGGGTTTAGTTAATTTTTTTCCTGCATTTATATCCTTTCTTCCAGGTAAACGTTTGCTAAACCTAAATTGATTCAAAATATCTGGGCCACCTCCAGCCAGCCAGCAGAACTCTTAGAGGTGCTGATTGAGGGGTGTGGAAGGACTGCTGTCTGGCTCCAACTCCATCCTTAGTTTGATGTGCCGGCTTAAATTCGTTTGCAGACAAATGGGATTATTCAGAGATTAAAATCAAGTATGTCCTTAAGCACTTTGGCAAAACATAGTATTGTCCATGGAACTCACTCCAGATGTTAAGAGCAGACCTGGACAGCTTTTAAGGTTTTACTGTGTGAAAAAATATTGATTCTGTCTGATCTTTTTTTCAATTTGGATTTGCAGACAGCAGAAGTTTCATAATTCATCATTTGATGGGAATGTTAATGATGAGATAAAAATAAATCTTTTTTCCAGCTGATGTTTTGTAATAATCAGTCAAGTGTCAGTATATAAATAACATAAATAATAAAAATAATGAATATGTTTCTCCAGCCGTCTCTTCTTAGCCATCTCTAGCACCTGTGCTGTTCTCTTAAGGGTTCGTTGATTGAGGTCAGATCATTGGCATAGTTTTCTGAGAAGAAATACAAATATGTTTTTTCTTTTTATGCCCTAAGGCCTAATAGCATGGACAGAGAAGAATCCAGCGAGAGATTTTGTTCTGAAACTGACAACATCTATATTTTCATTCATTTGATATTATTCAGCTCTCAGAAGCAGTGAAAGAAGATCTGTTGACACAGGCACTCTTATGAAAAAAATTCATAATGGAATTTTATGCACAAATTGGAAAGGTATTTGTCAGTTGAGAAGATAAATATCTGAAACAATGTTATTAGTCAGCAGGCTGATGGTTATTTGATGTTTGCAAAGACTGTAACTTAATCTTGAGATTACAGTACAAAACACAAAAAGGAAGGACAAGAAAAATCTTTGGTCAACTAGCAGATATCCTTTCTTCCATCCGCCAATCATAACTTTGAAAACACCATACCTGCAGATCATGCATTTGTGACTCTTGTTCCTTACACATACCAAATTAATTTTTTCTACCCCCCCCCC
>NW_010419009.1:0-18461 GCF_000710305.1 Buceros rhinoceros silvestris
TCCGCCCCCGGAGGGGCGGAGACGGGACTCTGGCAGTCTTTCTGCGCGGCCTGTGCCTCGGCCCGGGCCTGGCGTTGGTGGTGGCTGCGGTGTAGGCCTCGGCACCATGGATCCGTTTCTGACTCTGCTGCACACTTTCTCCTTGAGCCTGTCTGCCGCTGAGCTTTCTTCCCTGAAGTTTCTCTGCCAGGACAAAATTAGGAAAAGGAGGCTCGAGTCTGTGCAAAGTGGCATAGAGCTCTTCACCATCCTGCTCGAGCAGCAGGACATTACCAGATACGATGTAACGTACCTTGAAGAATTGTTTAAGAACATTAAAAGAGAAGATCTGGTCTCACAGCTAAAGCAGTTCGCAGAGGAAGGAGAAGTTAGAGCTCCTGGTGATCAGCCAGATGCGGATGAAAAACGTAGGTGGATTATTTGTCTAATTCCTATCCCCAACCCCCAAGCAACCCCAGTAAATCTGTACAGACAGCTATGGATATGCATAGAGCAAACACAGGGCACTGCTGCCCTCAGCAGCCTGAGCCCACTAAGGGCGCTTCCGCGACTAACTGCTCCATGGAGCTGTGCTGTACCCTGGAAATGTACCGTGAGGGCAGCACCTGCTGCAAACAGCTTCGCTGGGTGGAAATTTCTTCTCTTTTTGTATCGAATGGTTACTTAGAATCATGCTGCGTACTTGGGATTCTGAGTATATCCCGTGGCTTTTCCGACCGTGAGGTGACTTTCAGTATGTGCGATGCCGCAAGAGGAGTAGCATTGTGCTAAAACAAACCCCACAGTCAGCTTTTAAAGCAAAACTGTCACTAATGTGATATACTTCTGCTATTTCAGGTCGTCAGAAAGAAGCTATTCGAGTCATATGTAATAATGTCGGGAGACAATGGAAAATGCTGATGCGAGAACTGGAATTTTCTGATGTGCACATGGACAGAATCGTGGCAGCCCATCCATTTGACTTGCGTGAACAGCTGGTTCAGTCACTTCGAGAGTGGCAGTCGAGGAAGGGGAGAGATGCAAAGGTGACTGACTTAATAAAAGCTCTTCGGTGCTGTAATTTGAATTTGGTGGCAGACCTTGTTGAACAGGAGCTCGCACGACTGGACAGCGGAACCAGGTGAAATCAACCCAGAACCACTTCCAGGTCCCACAGATACGGATGAAAAAAGTGCCTTCTACTCTTCCAAATCATTATCGGTTTTTTTGTTACCTACTCTGTAATTATGTGCCTTAATAGGTTGCTACCTTTCAGGTAATGCTTTGTAGTTTGATGATTCCTTTAAGAGATTTAACTTTTAGAAGACCTAAACTCCATTTTATATAAATTGTCACATTTTTGTTTTACCACCCACCTGACGACAAGATTTGCTTTACTGCAAGTACTTTTCAGATGTGTTTTCTCTGGAAATAAATCCATGGGACACTTCTGAGGCAGCTGTAATTTAAAATTTCACAGGGAGGTTGGATTACAGGGGTTTTTTGGTGGCCTATTATAACTGTAGTGTGAAAGGAGGAAGGAGAAGACCTCTTAGCTGTGTACTGGGCTTTCTTTTTGAGTAGAAAATGAACCAACTGAAATCGAATGTCTGTATCAAGTGCCTTCATCATCCTGAAGGAAATATTCTGAAGCTGTCAGAGAAATCATGTGTGTCTGACAGATGTTTACAGCAGCCTCTTTTAACTGCTATGAATGGTTTAAGATTCTTCACTGGGAATCCTTCCGTAGCCTGTGTGACAGAGGCGCATCATGTCTGCAGGGAGTTGCAGCTCTCCTCATGACTGAGCTGCAGTTACCTGTGCTCTTAGAAACAAAAAGTGTGTACTGTAACAAAAGCCTAGAAAACAAACTGGTCTCTTTCCAGGGAAGGGGTGTGAGAGCCTGCTGAGAGCAAATACTCAGTACAGACTTCGCTCTAGTGATACCCTGGGAAGATGAGCTCTCTTTCTCCAGTTACTTCTTTTCAAAGGTGCTCCAGATCCAATAGCTCTTCCAAGCCCTGTGCAATTTTTCAATTCATTCCTGTTCCTTGGTGTTTTTTTAAAGTGGTTGTAAGCAACTCACAGGGGAAAGAGGGGTTTATGAACGAGACCAGATTCAGTTTTCAGCTTTAATTTGGAACAGACTTTGAAAATGGCCTTCACACCTAACCTGAGGCTGGAAAAATTGCACAAGCTTCAAGACACGCAGGGTTGTAGAGGCCTCTGGGGACTGTCCCCTATGCAAGAGGGAAAAGTCCTCTGACATGGCTGTTGCTTGAATGAGTAGGGTTGTTTGTGACTGCAAACATCCTTCTAACTACAGAAATAGATTCCTGAAGAGGCTTCTTCCTTGCTACTGTACCTGTGTGACTTCCAGCTCCTTTCCAGGTCTTTTTTCATGGTGCCATCACTCTGCAGGCTGGGTGTCAGCATCTAATACACCACTACTCTGCATAAATACTGTGACAGCGGTAATATTCCAGTGTGTGTTGCAGTTGGTGCCTCTAGTTTAGATGATGACACTTGAACACGGGAGTGTAATTACTGGAAACTGCTGAAATGTGAACTTACCTCTTCCTTATGGTTTTTCCTTAAATGAGTCTCACCATTATTTTTCTAATTGTAGTTTATTAAATATCAGTGATTGTATCCAAGCAGTGTGTAGCACGGAAGGTGCCACCTGTCTGCCTTCTGGGCAGGGACAGTTCCCTTAAGTACTTGCTCCAGCACTTCTCAGATGTCAATTCTAGACTGCCAGCAGGAGATCCACGCTGCACCTCAGCTAAGTGACCTGCTCGAGTGTTCTGGAGGTTTTTATTAGACATAGTCCTCATTCTACAGTAGTTAAAAATAATGATTGTTTCAGGCTTTTTTTTCCTTCATGCCTTTAAGCAATCCTTGTGAGCAGCGTAGAGTGAAGTTAGCACCATGAGTTATGTTTGTGGTCAGACAGCTCCGCAGCAGTTCCAAGTTCAGTCTGTCCAGAAACATGGTTTTGTTTTCCTCTTGTAGTAAGTCTTATGGTTCACAGCAGATAGATTTCTCAGGAATATGAAAAGAACAATCTGCTGCTTATAGCCAGGATATTTTAAGAATCGGCAGGAATAACTTGTTAGTTGTAGCCAAGCCCTCATCAGCTACAAGAAATATTTGGCCTCAGAAGATAAAACCCGCTTGTTTCTTTAAGGATTGTACACAGAGGATGTTTTACTGTGTATGAAAGCAATGACCTAGACTGCATCAATCAGTGCAGTTGCTCAGGGCCAATTAAAACTGCTTTTATTAGCGATTAAAAACTTGATTATGTGAGAACAAAATTAAATGGAACGAAGGGAACAAAAACTTTTCATTGGGAGGAGGGATAAGGGAAAAGGGTGCAATTTGTAAGGAAATGTGCTGTGATCCTGCAGTCAATCTTTTATTGTCAAATGAATATACGTATTTTTATAATTTGAGTTAAAGTTTTACATTGTATCATTTTGTCAATGCTTCATTAAAAAATACTTCCTCAAAACCAAAAGAAATGTCACTGGTTTTTTTAGATGGTGGGATTGCTGTCTGTTATGAGATCTCTAACTGGGAGAAGATAAACATTAAGGACACTATTAAAGCAAGGAGTGGTACTAAACAGAGGTGACGTTACCCATGTCCTTCTTGGAACATTATAAAAAAAACAAAAAGCTTTGTCATAGGATTTCCTAGAAGTGCTGTAGTTTTCCTACCAGGAGCAGCATTTGAATGGTGTCACTCAGGGAAGTGCAAGAAAAAAAATTCTCTGCCAGCCCTCAGGAGCCTAAAATTGAGTCACCTGGGAGAGGAGCCTTCTGTGAGTGACTGAGGGCCTTAAATCCTTTCCTCTGCTAAGTCATGCTGTGGTAAGGACAGTATATTCGTTTTATAATTAATTAAAATGACAGCTTATAGCTTATTCTAAACCTGTCCAGGCTTTCAGAGGACGTGTAGCAGTTAAACTGATAGAGGCTTCACTGTTCTGTGAAGTATCGACTGTCATCGAGGTGTTAGCACGTGCTTAAAGCTTTGAGTGCGTACCACAAGTAACTGAATTACCCATTTAATCGAATTCTCTGTGATACTCTGCAAGAGTATCTGCCTCAGGGGAATTACTAAGACCTCTTCCTTTTGGTCTCTTGAGTCTTGTTTCCTTACAGCCTTGGAAAAAACACCATACCAAAATGTGCTGAGGGTAAAAAGTGTCATCACAGGAGAATTCTCATTTTGGAGGACTGTTTTTCCGTGTAGCTTCATGGTCCCTTTCAGTACTTGCCATTTCCTGTGATTTTTGAAGATAGCCATTATACATCACATCCCGAGGCTTGGGATTTCTAAATTGCATTATTGTCATTACCGAGTTAGAAGAAGTTTACTAGTCTTGTAAGTACATTTCCTCTCGTGCAGATCGGTTGTTGTGAGTATTTCAAGTGCAAAGCTTTGCTGTCCTTTCTCTCCATTCCCCACACAGGCAGCTGAACTTCCTCCAGCCTTTGTCTGAGTCCTAAAATAATTGGCTACTTTCTGAAATCTAATTGCTTCATTTAACTGCCTTAACGCAGAAAGCTTGGTAACACAGGCTGTATCTCCGAGCTCCTCTGCCGTTGAGCACGTTCTTAATTCAGGCTTTTTGGTTGGATATTTTCCAATTTAAATTTTATTTCTAATCACTGTTTCTTTCACAATTGTCAAAAGGTGGTTTGGGCTCTTGTTCCCGTTCCCTCCTTGGATCACCAATGTCCTCAAAATGGGCTTCAGCGTGGAAAATATTTTTCTAAGTTGTTTTCCCTCGTTGATTTATTACTTCTTTCACTGCCAGTGTTTTTATTTCAAGGATGCACTGGTAGAATTCTGGAAACTAGTTCACGGTTTCAACTGTATATCCTAAAAATAGGAATTGGGGGTGGGGGATGAGGGGTAGGGAAGGAATTTTGAATAAAGGTTCAAGAACTTTTGTCTTCATCAAAATCTTGGTAGCTGAGGATTGCTTAACATGAAGCGAGTGTGTCACAATGGGTTCCAGGAACTGTAGTTGTAGAGACAAGGAAGCGCAGCTTTACTCAGCTGCTGGGAAAGCTCAGCTTAGGGCAGGCTTCTGCGTGGGAGTCTGTGTGGAGAAAACTTACAGGCACCCTGAAGGATTAAATCAGCCTAGGTTTCATCCACAGAGCTATTCATGCCGCTGTTGCGTTCTTGAGAGCAGTACACGTTCATTTCTTAAAACAGACGAGAGGTGAAAGAGCACAGGGTTGTTCTTGTAACATTTTGTGTACTATATGTTTTTAAACTATGCGAAACTGGTAATGCTGGTTGGGTTTCAGTTCAGCAGTTCTGTGATTTGATCAGCGCTGGAAGTTGAAAACTTTGTCCTCCTTCTCCAAACACACCATGTGTGCTGTTGTTCTCGAGTGGGTGCTAACAGAGCTTTCCTTCCTTCCAGCTTGGGGCTTTAGTTTGTCGCAGGACAGGGTAACGCTGTGCCTCTGACAGGTCCCGGCACGTAGCACAAGTCTCCCAGCCACCAGCTATTGCAGCAGGGCCGAGGTTCGTGTGTGTTCTCAAAGACTCTGAAAAGATAGGTGTATAAAAAATGACATCTCTAAAGGAGGTTTGGGGAATTATGTCTCCAGTACCACCCAGTAAGTACCTTTGCTAAGGGAGGCAGCTTAATGCCAACTTTGTATGTCTAGTGCTTCCAAAAGTTACCAAGCTGGCACTTGTATTTACTTCATAGCGTTCAAGCCTTCTGACCAGGCTCTTGTGCTGTGTGAGGTTACACAGAAATAAAATGGAATCGCTGTCATCAGAGATGTAAAAAAGCTCCACCTGGGATTTCCTGTGGTAGGTGTTTTACTTACAAGCGAGCCTGGTTTTGTAGAACTTTTATGTAAAGCAATCATCTTGTAAATAAAACCAATTTTTATAACGCTTTCTTTTCAGTTTCTTAATCCTGTCATTCCTGTTGATCCCAGCAGGAGTATTAGCTTCAGAAAATACTTGGCAGATTTTAATAAGTGAGTTCTTCTTATCGTGCTCTAACTTTTAAAAGGCTTTTAACAGCTTATTCTCCAAGTGTTACTTGCCACTACCTGTGGCACAAATTTGTCCAATTTGTGTGTGAAGACTGTGTTTCTGTACAAAAGGTAAGTGGGTTTTGTGTGCAAAACAAATCTGATATGGCACCGGATTTTATACACAGTCAGTACATAAATCATGAGAAAGATGTGGTAGAAAAATTAAGCTACAAAACTTTTCTTGCCATTAATAATCTTGAGGTTTTGCAAATTTACAGGCTTTTCTTTTTGGAGTGATCAAAATTAGCTCAACATTTTCCCATTCTTTTTTACGTTTTGTAGAATTTATTTTTAAAAACCCATATTTTTTTAAGGAATATCATCCTACATCTATTAAATAAAAGAGAACTAAATAGCTGAACATTTGAGCTAAATGCTTAGCTTTATTTTCCCCCCACTGGTCTCCCTGCAAGGAGTTTGCTGTCGCTCCCTCGCTTATTGCCAACTTTGGAGAAACAGTTGCAGAGAAAATGGGAATTAAAAGGGTGCAGCACCTGGCAGGTCTGGGCCCATGGTATCTGTGACCCAAATTCTGTATTTTTTTCATTACGTTGTGCTGCATGTGAGCAGAGTTTAGTTCCAGCTTCCCGGCTGTGAAGTCCCTAACGTGGGAACCCCTGGACAGCCTGACTTACCCCCAGAGCCATTACTCCCCTGGCAACCACTGTGCCTGGCAGTACCTGGGCGTGCAGCTGCAGCGCGCTGCCTTCTGCCTGTCCCAGCCAGCCGGGTGATGTTTGGAAGGTGTTAGGAATGGTGAGATTTGCTGCAAACTCTAGTCGGGGACCACGTCAAAAATCCCAGCTCTGAGTGCAGGAATGTAAAATGAAATTTCCTGACTCTCCTTTCGGTTCTGCTGCCCCTCTGGGATGGGGCCCGCGAGAGAGCGCAGGGACTTTATGAAATGTACTTTCAGCATTTTTCTAATCAGCAGTTTAGCACATGGCGCTTCCATTTCTGTATCCAGCTTGAATGGTAAAATTCAAACCTGTGTGTCTAACTGCATGTTTGGGCATGAAGTAGCTAATATATGTGCAGATGAATTAAAACTAATTAGAGCTAAAACCAACAGTTATGATTCTAGCTAACGGCTACCTGCAGCTCTGTTATATGCCACTGAAATAAGTTATTTGCTGTGGACCTGCTCGTACCATTTTCTGTAAAACATATTCTACTTTATACTAAAAAATAGCACTTTGATGCTAAAGAACTCCATGTCTCCATCTGGGACATGTGATTCTTTAAACCAAAATGTCAAATTCTGCAGCTGGCCCATGAGTTTTAAGGGATATATAATGTTACAGTATATTTTAAGTGACTGTATTTATAAGGCCTTTCACTCCATGCAGCGTTTTTTCTTTTCATTTCCTGGAACTCCAGAGTTACCAGCACTCCAGCCCTGACTCACTTCAAACCTTTATTCATGTGACCAAACGAGCAGAGAAGTTGTTAAACCCCTTAGTTTCAATAGACAAACATAATAAAACAGTAACATGAGCAAGTCCTTTAATGTGAGCGAGAGGCACCCGCAAACCTTGGACTTTGATTCTAAGAGTAATTCTGTGGTTGGGACCCTCATTTCCCTCCTGCATTCAGTACGTGAGGAAGGAAGGTGTCCAAGCTGCTTCCGTGCTGAGCCAAGACCCCAACCAGCCCTTGAGCTCTTTGGCATGTGTAACTTGTGCTCCCTGCAGCCTCTGTGGGTGACTAAAAGCACCTGGAATGTGACACGTGATACTCCAATCACGATTTTCTGCCTAGGAATGTCTCCTTTCTCCTCATTTTGCTTAAAGTGGGGATGGATGTGGGAATCCTCTTCAGAGTGAGAAATCATCAGCCCTAGAGATTTCCACTGGGTACCGTGAAAGGACCAGATCGTTTGGCAGCTTGAAAGCCAAAGGCAGATTTCACCCGTCTTTATGTCCATGAATTAAGGTTTGCAGAACCGTCTAGGCCAACAGTCTCACAGTAGATACCATGGCAAAACCAGCTGGAGAACTTAACCAATCTCAGCATCAATCGACACCTTTGAAAATCCTGAGTTTGCCTTTGCACGTTTTGTAACGCCACTGCTGGTGCATGTCGCAGGCTCCTCTCCTCACTGGTCTGTGGAGTGTTATTATCAGGGATACCTGCATTTAGGTTGAACTGAATTTTATAAGGGTGACTGTTTTAATAAGCAGTGATTCCAATAGGGTTGTGCCATGTCTTCTGCCAGAAGAGGTCTCACCAGCAGTCTGATTGCTCAGCTCTGAGCTGTGAGGAGCTCCATTTGTTTTGTGAGGTCTGAGAAGTTCCCACAGGCTAATTCAGAGGAAACACAGAAAGAATAATGGAGAAATTACGTCACAGTTGCTTTATTTAAATGGTACCTGAGGTACCCCATACTTGTCCCATTTTCTCCTTTAAAAGTTTACTTTCATCCCTTATCTCTCTCCCACAAACCCACCCCCCATCATTAAATGTTGAATAACTATAACACACTAGCCTGAAGGAGGACAAACACTGGTTTCTTGGTGGTTTGAAGAGAACTTCTTTGACAATTTTTCAATCATCTCTAGTTATTCAGCCTGTTCCAGTGGTTTTTAAAGTATTCAAATAGGATATGACAACCTCAGCGAGGGAAAAATGGGCACAGCTGGAATTGCCACAGTACCTGTAAGCAGGTCAGGGAACATCCTGTTTTTGAAACGTTATCATGTCAAACGTTAGAGCAGCAGTGGCAGCTTCCTGTTTGTCCATGCAAAGAGAAGCACCGGGAAGCTGCTGGCTGAAGAACACTGCCAGCTCCTTTCCGTCACATAGCTGGTACTACAAAGGTGGCATTATTACAGACAAAAACCCCTTCAACCATGCAACCAACCTGAGCTCTAGGAGCTGAAAAGCCTTTCCTTCATATCCTCCTAAACCTTGCTAAGAACAAACGGATGTCCAGGTATGCAGGCTTTTCTGCAGCATTTCAGCTGCAAACTGAGACGGGTAAGAGGTGCTCTCTATGAGCACTTAAAATTGGGAGACAAGAACTTCCCCATGGCTGCTAGCGGACATCCTGAGCTTCCAGCAGGATGTGGGATAAAACAACCCAACTCTGAAAGCATCACTGGATGGGGTACCGAAAACTTCAGATTGTCACTGTAGATTTTGGCTGGCATAAAAGCTGATGATTCAGTTTGCAGTAAAAATCTGGTACTGCAGAACTGATTTCTGTAGTATCACTTACACTGAATATCCCCCTTATGTGCTCAGTAATCGTGAACATGTAGCAGGTAAGTGCTCAACACTTAGGCAAGAAACATCACTCTTTGTACAGCTTAAAGATATGGATGGAATCAAACTTAAGCCACAATATTTTGGTGAAAGGGAACTGTAGAGTTTATTGTGGAAGACAAATAAAGTGTTGGACACTGAATCCTCCCACGTGCACACATACACACACCCTTAAGTAAAGTTATTTGATGTAATCCGGAATACAAGACTTTCTGGGCAGGGCTACTTCTCAAACTGCTGGCTGTCACTTACGAGCTATATACTATTTCTGTAAGGAAATACATCCCCATGACTCCCTGCAGGAGCAGCCCTAGTTTTGCTAGAAACAACTGTGTTCTATTTCTGGGCCAGCACTAAACATTAAGTGCAAAATCAGGGCCAGCTGCTGCATCTTTCAGCAGCAGAGCAAAAGTGATTTTAAGCCATTATTTTAGTCTTGCAGATTTAAATGCAAGAGTTGGCTTTATCTCTAGTATACCTTACATCAGTCATTGCTTACTATAATTTTCAGTGTTTTCCTTCAATTTCGTATTTTGTGTCAATACAAAATCTGTGATTCTGACATTAACCCTCTGTTCTCTTCCCTGTTACTTTTACTCTTGCAGGCAGCAGCTGTTAACGCCAAAGATGTGATTTAACAGGCAAGGCGCCGTTCCAAAACGATGTACCTGACCAAAAGGAATGGAAGAATCCTGCCTTCTTGTTCCGCAGGCACTTTCATGGTGCCCTTAAATGATTATGGCAGAAGATAGGCGAGTCCCTGCTGTTTGTCTTTGGCTTCACAGATAAAAAGTAGAACGAGTTAGTGCCAAGTTCCTCGATGGTGTTTGTGGCAAGGACAGCAGTTCACTAGACCAAAACTGCCAAATTAATCTGCCCTTGACTAGACTTGCTATCTCCCGTTTGTCTATGAAAAAACATTAATGATTCCTGGAAGTTTTAGACACCGACATTTAAAATTGTTGAAGGGACAAAGGAAAGTTACAGGTCTATTTGGATTTGCAAGAGGATCTGACCAGGATTTGGAGTACTGACTGACTGAGTGTATGTAACACAAGAAAGGGAACAGTGACCAAAAGCTTAAGTGTCCTGTGGCAGCTTAACTTAAGCCAGAACCTGTTTGTGAGACAATATTAAGGTTGTCTCTTTTAAAAGTGAATTGCAATGCAAACAGAGGGTACGGTCAAGGGGTCTTTACTGTGAAGAACACGGTGGCTTTGAAATAAACCCTTTGCCCTGCTTGTCATGGAACAGATGAACAACATCAGGGCTGTTCTGTCTATGAGTTACTCCCCTTTGTATCTTACATGTGGCTTTCAGCCATTTCCTAAATCTTGCTTTGTTCTTCTCGCTTTGTTTAAGGATTAACTTAAGACAACAAGGCTTTTTCAGCTTTTGTCCACCTTCCTAGAAATAATTTCTTAGCCGAGGGCAGGGAGAGAACTACCTTTCATACCTTTTTCTCTTGGCTTTTCTTTTCTCACAAGCTACATGCCATGTAATCTTACTTACAGCAGCTAAATTTTACAATGGCTTTTTATTTAATAACTGCCAGCATTAATTAATTGTAATTTGACAAAAGCTACATAAATACCTCCATACAAAGGAACGAGGCATTCAGCAAAGACAAAAAGAGACAAAGAAAACTCGAGTGACTAAGAGTATTACCTGGCACAACACAGGGACAGGTCTTTTGTTGGTAGCTGAGTCCAAAGACTGCACGTGAAGACCTTAACGGCAGCTGAGGACACGCTGGATCAGACCTCAGGTGAAGACAAAGACACTCCCATCTCCACTCAGAGGAGAGACCCTCAGGGCTCTGGGACTTGGCACTCATGTCTTTGGGACAGACAGAACGCCGTGTGACGCCAATACCAAACAGGAGGTTAATACAATTAGTGATGGCAGCGTTAGCTGCAATTTCTGATGGAAGCACTGCTCGGCAGCAGCCATCTGAAGCTGCGGGGGTCTTGCTGTGTTCTTAACAATAGGTGGCTTTTATCTAGAAGGGGATGCAGAAATTGGCCAGTCCAGTGGAATAATTGAGAAATCTCTGTGGAAGTCAGGAGAATTAGGTGTTCTCTCTGGAAGACCTAAGTATTGTACACAACACTTAATAATGCTGGTGGAGGAGGTTTTACTGAAGTACTCCACCTTTAGAGGGGAGAGGAGAATTACTGGTGATTAGACTCTCTGAGTATGTGTCCTCATTGGATTGGATCCCCTCAACAAATTCCAAGGGCCACCGAAGGGGTTCCTCAGTTTTTAAATCCTTCGTCTGCTCCCTGACTGTCCGTCTTACAGAGGATGCTGCTGGCAAGGCACTGCGGATTCTCCTCCCCACTGCACGTCTTGCCCACTTTGCAAGCTGCACGCTGTGGGTTTATGGATTTGCAGGGAATTTTGCTCAAAGTTACGGTGCTTCTTCAAAAGCTGAGGGTGAGACCACTTGCTCTCTTGGCTTATATGCTGACAGGCATTTGTTAAACATCAGAGAAATGTGTACACTTCATGGAGCAGCTCTCCTGCTAAAGGGAAAGGACCAATACAGAAGCACTCGGGGAAGGAATTTTACTTAAAAAGACATTATGATAATTTTGGAAAAAAGGAGAAGCACCACTTACTAGATTTCCATTATTTTCCTTAATATTTGTTTCAAGTTGAGTTGAGCACTGTTCCCAAAGGCCTTGGTTTTTTCCTCTGAAAAAGCAGAGCTGCTTTCTCTGAAGTATTGTCTGTTTTCCCTGAAGGTTCTGGTTTGAGTCTGATTGCTTTTAAATGTCACTCGGCTGCTTAAGGCTACTCGTAGGTGGTCTGAGCCGAATGTTTACTATTATATGGTTTATACCTACCCTTATTTTCCACGTCAGATCCTGACCCAGTAACCTTCTTCTCAAAATGCCGAAGGTGAAATTTAGTTTTAAATTACTTGGTTGCCTGGGCAGAACTGCTGTTAATCCAAACAGGAAAATAATATTGGGAAGTGAACTTTCTTTGATGGCAGTTTAACACACCGTATCTATTGGCAGACAATTCATCCGAGCCTTAGGATCACCTTGAAACTAGGGACGTTTTTTGGCAAAAGACACTGCTGCCATTGCGAGTTGCCACAGTTTTTAGATCTTTTCTCTGTCACAGATTCTTTAGGTCTTCATTTTGCGGCCGTATTGTTTTTTAGTCACCATCTCAGCCAATTGATTTGAGCAATTTCACATTTTTACTAAATACTGTGAAGAGAGTGGGGAATTCTAAACTGGTGAAAACATTTAACTCATGTACATACACTAGTTGATTCACTGAAAGTGTTAATTACATTTTCACTTGCCCATCAGCCGAAGCTGGTTGCACAGAAAAACCATTTTGCCTTGTTTACACACACAGGTTTTAGGACCAATACCTTACCAACATGATTATCTTTGCTACACAGGTTAGTACTTGAATTCAGCTGAATAACAGTGATTGCTACACACAATTTCATGCAGGTAATGCGCATATAATGAAAGGTGTGTTATCGCTTGATAGCTAGTCAGATAAGGATTAAAAAGAGGCTTAAGTGCTATTAGGTACCTTTATTTTAAAAATGCTTTTATCTACTTTACTACAGTATGAAGGACTAATAATAGAGGATCCTGAGTACACTGAAATCGTGGTCCACTTTGCGTAGTGCCTATTCCAAAGCCACTCAAAAGAGCAGGAGCCTTTGCATTGCAGACAAAGAGAAAAAAAAACCTATTTTTTTCCCTCAAACTCTGATTTACAGGAACAAAAGTGTTACTTCACACGCAAATCCTTTTTACATTTATAAAACTCATTGCATATACAATTAAATAATACAATATTTTGATTGTATTTTTTCTCTTCACAGATCTCAAAACATTCTAGAAGCTGAAGCCTCAGTTTTAAGATAATCCGCATAGAAGCCAACTCCTGATCTCTCTTGGGGTCTTGCAATGTAAACAGGTGAAAGGCTCAACAGCTATAGAGCTCACTCTGGGATTGGTATATTTGTATATAAGTTATTTAGGAATAAAAAGAACATAATTATTTTTTCTTGGTAATTAATTTTGTACATATCCTGAGAGACTGCCATGGCTCTGGAGCTCTAGGCTCCAGTCTTGCAAATACAGTAATTTAATTCCAGACCAGTTAAAATGAACAAGACAGATAAACTCTGGGCTGCTAAATCCAAAGCGATGAAGCCGGTTACAGCACTGCTTATTTCTCTGGACATTCACAGGCATTTTACTTGCTTTCCTATAAACAAGCTGCTGTTTCCCACACGTATTCAGCATCCCAGCCCAGATTCATCGCACGCTGGTTCTGACATCGGACTGCGGCTCCCACAGCAGGCGTCCGGCTGCCCTAGGCTCCCTCTGCAGTCAATGAGAAGAGACAAGCATCTTGAGCGGGTGATTCACGGACCACACCAAAGATCTGAATCACTCCCGGAGAGTGGCTCTTTCGCTCCGCTGATTACAGAGGCAACCGAGGGTAAATGGGTTCATGATGTAGGTGGTCAGTCAGGTGGAATGTATCCAAACCTGTTCCAGTTAGTCAGGAGCTGCAGTATTGCAGCTGGTTCTGAATTCTCAGCTCCACACAGTTTCTTCTTCTGATATTATCCACAACTATGTCACACAAATCTGGCCTTTCCTAAAAGTATTCTTTAAAAAAAAAAAAAAAAAAAAAAAAAAAAAAAAAAAAAAAAAAAAAGTGTAGCTAAATAACGCGCAACCCTATTGCCCTGAATTTATAACTGAGTGCACTTTTAGGTGGTATCTTTTAGGTAGTTATCTCTCATTACAGTTCCAAAAAACCCATGTAAAGATGTGCTGAAATCCGAATATGCACTTAGCGTAGCATTTGCATCAGATATTAGGGGTATATGTCACTCCAGATTGAAATAAATGATACTTTTCTTTAGAAATTCTTTCTAGCTCAAGGGGATTTCTGCTGCTGTAAATCCATACAAAAAAGGACAACAGCTGCAGTAATTCCGAGCTGCAAATTGCACAACTGAAACTAAGCTGGAAACCTTTTTGAGTTCACTGGGTTTGTACTTGAGTGTGTACATATGTGTTTCGGGTTGCAGGAATAGCAGCTAAATTTGGAAAATATTTACAGTCTTGATGTATGATTCCCATTAAAATAAATCTTTTAAGTTCATGTGGCCTCTGAAGAGTTTTCTGCATATCTTCAGTTCCCTGTGCGTTTTGTGGAGACTTTTCTTCCTATCAGATGCAGTAACTCAAAACCCTCTGAAATTTCAGAGCAGCCAGCTCTGATTTGATTTACACCTGCCTAAATCCAACAGTGATCCATGGAGACCCGTATTATATAAAGAAAATGTCGATGTGAAGAAGGCCATGTCAAGGGATGGTTTCTAGAAGGCATGGCTTCAGTTGCCGAAGGGCTGACACATTTACTAGTGCACTTATCTTTATATACGGGCATAACCATTAATTATCTCTGTCCTCTTCTCTATAGGCCACCTTCCAGCCTCTTCTCCCTCTCATTCCTTCTCCCTCGGGCAGTGTCTCTTCTGTCTAGCAACCTCTGGAGACATTTGTTACAGTAACAGAATAGTCCAGGTCATGTCTATCTCCTGACAAAAGAATTATCAGCGCTGTTGGCAAAAATCCTGTTCTTTCAGCTACTCATTTCTGTATGAAATGCCTGAAACGTGTTCAAAATGCATTTTGCTGGTAAGTCATTAAGTCAGCCGTAAAGGACAAGGAGTAAATAAGGTACCATTGGCTCAACTCAGAAGGAAAAAAAATGCGTAGGCAATCTTGGACTATTTTCAGCAGTGGTTTTGTGCTGGCGTAGGGTGGCTTTGAGGCTCACAAAGGAAATTTCAGTACAACTGAACCATAAAGCACTTGGTGGGTAGAGAAAGCAGCGGTGCTGTGAAGCGAACGGAGGAGAGTTTTGCTGGTGAGCAGCTCTTCCTGCCAGCAAGTGGGTGGCAGCAGGTGTTTGTCTTCAGAGCCGCGCTGTCGGCAGGGAGGGCAGCTCTGCACGGCCGGACCCCGACACCTCGCCCTGCAAAACCCACTGGCAGGAAGAGGCTGCTGTTTTGCTGCGTTTGGATAAACATTAGGATCTAATTTATCATGTGACAGGAAAGGAAAGCTTTTTTTCCCCCCACTCTCCCTATTCTTAACAGCTTTTGTTTGAATTTCATCAGGTGGTTTTGAGGTGCAAAGAGTAGAGCAAGATTTAACCTGGGACTAGGAACTGATTTCTCTGCTGTCAGCCAATGTCAGCTGATGAAAGAGTGCGGCTTTTTCTGGGCACGTCTACAAGTGTTACATCTCACTAAATGACATGGACAGGGAGCCAGACCTCTTGCTGAACTTACAGAATAGACATTGTACTCATTTAGTGAAAAAGATCTGAGCTGCTAGTGCTCTTCATGTCGTATGGTGTGTCTTGGGTTACGTCCCTGGGAGGAAGAAAAAAGGAAAAGATTCTTGTACTACAAAGTCAATAGGAAAGCTGAGAAATACTGTGGTATTTTAGGATTTGTGGAAGCTGGGAGTTCTCCTGACTGTACTATTTAATGTGTGTTATGTGCAAAACAGACTATTATGCAAAGATCTGATTATTCAGGCATGTTTGTGGCATTTGAAGCCCTGACCCTACAGTGATCTGCTCTGGGCTATGGCAGACTGCACACAGGGATAGCAATACAGCTTCAGAATCAGGCTTTTTGGATCATTTTGAGGCACCTCAGAAATCCAAAGCGAGGTGCCTAATGAAGGTATTTGCAGTTTGTCATGTGAGAGGCATGGTCCTTAACTAGGACATTCTGGAGTCAAGTTGCTGCCTGGACTAGGCCATCCTTTCGGGCATGAATAAATACCTAACTCCTTATTTGTGAGGAGACGGTGTCTGCCTTTCATATAGCAGTCATTTATATGCCATGGGAACTCTGTTCCACCTGAGGCTGCAACCCATTTCTCAAGAAAGTGCCCAAGCACTGACATCTTCTCTCCTCTCAAAGCTGGGTAGAGAGCGATACGGGATTGGAAGGTGACAAAGGCAAAGGCGACAGCTCCGTGAGGCTGAAGAGAGCCTGCCACTAACACTGCCTGTCTCTGCTGGGAAGTCCAGCCTCAGATGCGAGGGGCTGAGAAGGTGGCATGTGAGAGTGTCTGTGCCTTGTGACCGAACCAGTTGAACTAAAGATTAATATCGGAGTTCATTCATACCTGTTCTCCATTTCAGAATCGCGTGGTAGGTTCTTTGCTGTCATAACGAAGCGTGGTCACAGTTTGGTTCTTGGCACGACTGTTTATTTTTGGTTTTAACCATTTAAGGAGAAAACAAAACTTAGTTTCAAAAGAAAAAAAGGCCACATTCCAACTCATCCCAATCTGAGAGAAAATACATCTTTTCGGATCTAGGTGAATGCTGAGCTTCACTTATTAACACATTCTACATAACCTGCCTCTGAGCTCAGTTAATCTGACGGGATATATTACAGTGTCCAGTTCGATAGAGATTACCAACTCTGTGCCTATTACAGTGCTTAACCTTCCGCCCTGACATTCACAAACTCTCCATTTAACTCACATGTGAAAGACAGATCAATTCAGGCCAGATTCTTTCACCTAACTTCATTAGTTTTTGGTTTTTATGTGTGATGAGTTGAAATGAAATTGTGTTTGTTCATGCAGCTGTAAATTCCACTTAATTTTTCAGCCTTGTTTTGGTTTTGTTTGAACAAGGTCTTTTGAAGATGCTGCCTTGACAGCTCCTTAGACTGAAGTCCTCTTCGTCCACAGATGTGGTACAGCAAAACTACTCAAGATGAGAGGTGAGGATTTTGCCTTTCCTGGTGTGCACCGTCCACCTGGATTCTGACCTGGGAGGACTTCTCGACTTGCAACATCATTTAGGCAGAGCCAGGTCAAACAGTTTCAGCACATGGGACTCTGACTCTCAAAGGATGAGGACAAAATAATGAGCACTGTCCTATCAGTAAAGGTATCTAGTGACTCCATCGCCCTCGCCACCACAGCTGAGGCACCTGAGAAACATTCACCGGGAACAAAAATTCAGATCGCAGCTTAGGAAGGAGCAAGGCACAAGCTATAAGGTCTGCAGTGAAGACTTGGCACTTGGCAGTGACCCTGACACAGGGAAAACCTCACCACTGGCAACCAATGGCCCATGCTGGCTCTCAAATTCAGATCTCTGCCTGCTATGCTGGAACCGTTCATTGCTTGTCAATTAGTGGAAACAAAAGAATTACCCTAGATTCCTGAAAATATTTTAAAATGTGCATGTTTTGTAATTTTTCAATTGCTCTTCCAAAAGAATTCTGACTTTAGTAGACTGGTATCTGTTTGACTTCGTATATTTTTATATTACCCTCCTGAGTATTGTGCTATAGAGGAAGGAAAGAACTCTCTGAAATCCTCGTCTGGAAGGTAAGGAAATACCATCTCTCCTCTTCTGCCAGTACGTTTTCATCCGATGTATTTGTGACCATGCTTAGAAAGCCAGGTTTGTTTTTCACTGGCATATGAAGAGTTTACGTATTCTACTAGTGGTTTGCCTTTCAACAACTGGCTCAAGCTGGCAGAGTTTTTTTTATTTAAAGAATCAGACAAAACCTGCCCCCATGGTGTATAAGGAATACATCATCATTGAATTGCATGTGAGTTACGGGAGACAATTTTGTTGATGGAGGTAAAGACAAAGTCTGCGGCAATGAATTAGAGGCATCTATCAGTAGAAATGGGAGCCTGTTTCCTGCGGAGAATAAGCCACGCTGGTGAAGCGAGCCCTGGCTGGAGCTGTGCTGAGGACATGGTGGCACCGCTTCCTTGCAGGATGAGGTGGGAGAAGCCTTCATCGCCCATGTCAAGCCTTCGGAGAGGCACACACGTCGTAGGGATTTTGAGGCACATGGCTCATCACACCGCTTCAACCGCTGTTCTCCGCAGCCTGGAGACCCTTGCAGGCATTGGCCCCTGGAGACCCCCATCCGCTTTACTCACCGCAGAGTGAGTTACATCGTGTAATTGGTTAAACCTTCACCTCACAGCAGTGCGAGCCGCAAGGCCTGAAACCCGGCTCAGCAGCCCCCAACGTCGCGGAAGGTGCGCTGCGAGG
>NW_010419010.1:0-2827 GCF_000710305.1 Buceros rhinoceros silvestris
AAAAAAAAAAAAAAAAGCATTTATTTAGTATTCCACTGGGAAGGTTTGTGTTTCTTTTTTTAATCTCAGTAAACTCAACTTAAGAAAGAAACACAAGCCTGAAGGAAATTCTTAGAGAAATTCCTTTCAGAAGTATAATTGCCCAGCACAACAATTCCCATGCACATTATCTACAGAAACTGCCGCCTTTTCCCATACCAGCATAGTAAAAAGTTTCAAAACCAGCAAGCATTTAGCTACCAGGAAAAAAACAAAAAACAAATCCTCCCAGTTTTTAATCATGACATACACCAGAAATCTCTGGCAATTGTTTGAATTGTTCAGGTTTCAAAAAAAAAAATTAAAATCTTAGCAAAGACAGGGTAACAGACAATTATTTTCTACCCTCTATATGAGACAAAAGGGTTAATTAAATTATTAGTACAGGCTCACTGTATACACACGCACACATTAAAAATACAGACACAGACACACACACAGACATACACTTCACCGGCACTGAAGTACTGGCAGTTCCCTTCTTGACTCCCACTGCAATACCAGTATCAGTAACAGCAGGTTCTCCAGCACAGCACAGAAGTGCTGATCTGGAGGACTAATGTCCCTTAAGAAATACAACCCTCCAGAGACAAAGCCATGTGGTATAGAAGCACAAACTCTCAGGAATCTAAAGGATTATATGAGAAAAAAAAAAAAAAAACAAAAAACAACCCCAGAGAAAATCCATGCTGATGTCTCATGCAAAATGAGCAAAAACATTCACTTCTGTCACACTGAGAAATCCAGTGGTAGACCATAGCTCAGAAGAAATGTGAAGCACCAAGGGGTAAACATACTTGCATATCCCCCACACAGAGACGTGCTGGAGTACTGAAGGAAAATGAACAGCCTCTGCCTTCATGCCAGCGTGGATTGAAGGAAGAAGTGGCAAAGGTGAGCAGCCCCCGTCTCCAGCAGCACTAGCAATAGAGCAGGAGGTAGGGGACTCCCCAACTGACGAAGTTTTAAGGCTTTAACTTTCCATAGCCATGGTGGCTTTGTTGTGCACAGTAACTCTGACACCTGTGAGCAAATTTACGTTTTTGATGGTTGTATAAAAAACACATCCAAGCATATACAATACAGTCTGTCAACACCAGCACTTGAAAAAACAAACCATATTTGTTCCTACAAGTACTGAACCAATGCTTTGTTATTCTTGGGTGGAACTGAAGTGAACCCAAAACTGGAAAAGCCACAATAGAAACTTGGAGCATCACAGAGATTTAAGAATAAGCTCCCAGAATGGGCTAAGAACAAAAAAGGGCCAGTAATAAGAAAGACTGCTAACAAGACCCTTAACAGTACAACTCACGAACATTACAGAGGATGTAGGAGTGCAACAGCAAACTAATAACAAGCGGAAGAAGCAACTTCAGGAACCAGAGTACAACAAAAGGCACCTCTTCCAGCCCTCAGCAGCAAGGGAAAATGTTTATGAGGTCTTCGGTCACAAATCCTAAATATTTTGTTTTTCCAGGTGTATATCCTGCCATTTACTTGTACAGAGAAGGTCATTTAAACATAAACCTCTTCAGGGTATTTTAAATAATAAGTGGTGTACACATCTCTCTTAATTTATCTAAAAGGGAGAAAAAAGAGATAGTCCTCCTCTTGTCGTAGTTTTTAAACAAAATCAAAGAAAACCCTATTTGTTATATATACATCAAGATAAATGATTTATTAAATGTATAAGACTTTGTGATCCATAACAATTATATCTGCTTCACCTCTACAGGTCAAGGTCATATCATTTATTAACAAGATTTAAAAAGTCTAATTATATTATCTACAGCTGTACGGAAAAAGGCTGGTTATTAGAAAAGGACTATTATAAACCAAACACAATTATATTATACAGAAACCATTAGACAACTGACGAGATTTTAATCTTTGAGCTGGTATCATTCTGCAAGTTAATCATATGGAGAAGAGCAAATCTGTTAGAAATGAAATTAAATGTACTACTTCCATTAGAATGAGCTGATACAGTTAATTGTAGTCCTAAAATAGCTATTTCCTCACACCTTCACAAAGCAATTTTTTTTCATCTACTGAGTGAAAGTCTATTTAGGGAATGCTTTTCACTGAAACTCTCTAATAAGATCTGTGAATACTTTTGTTCTGTTATGTTACCCCATACAAGTTGCAATGCAGTTTGCTGTTCGACCTTGGATTCCTAATTCACTCCGAGATGTACAGCAAGGTCCTTTGTTTCAGTTACTATTAGTCCATAGTATCTGCATTGCTGAACCTTTTGGGAAGAATATCAACAACGTAGCCTTGCAGCACACTAAAGCTGTTACAAGATAAAATGAAATCACAGGCCAATGGCAAAACCCACGTCAGATGATCATTTTAAGCATCAGCATTTCTGGCAAACAGATGATTTCCAAACAACTGTTTTAATGAATCTACACACATTCAAAGTATTTGCCAGGGCTTTGCACCATTGCTAGCAAATAGGGAATACAGGCCACTCCTGCCTTTTTGGGTTCTTTTTTTTAGAGAGAGAGAATGACAACAAAAACGTATCCTAAGAGTGTATCAACTTAGCAGTATCTGATCTGCAATTCATTTTCACAGACCAGGGAGTTTATTGGGTCATTTCAAATTGTTCTGCATGGGAGGGAGAAATAACGCCACTTCGGGGAGCGGCAATCAAGCCGCCGGGCCGGAGCTGACACCGGCGCATGTCGCTGCGCGGATGCAGTTACGTAACCCCGTCTCCGTCCCTCTCTGCTCCGGATGCTCCGGTTTCGGTCCGGGGCCGGCCGCAGCAGCCACC
>NW_010419011.1:0-3715 GCF_000710305.1 Buceros rhinoceros silvestris
TGCTGGCAGGCACTGGCCGGCACAGCTGGCAGCAGCAGAAGGCTTCTGGTGCCCGGTCGTCGCTGTCAGCAGCAGGCCACAAGAAGTTCCCTGAGGGACTTCAGGAGACGTTTCCCCCAGTTCCCTGCAGCAGCACCTGGTGACCAGCCACAGCAGTTGCTGTGCTGTCGGAAAACTGTGGAGCCGCACCGTCTGTCTGTGTGACCCTTCCACCTGCTTCCAATTCCATTCCAAAAGATTGAGTTGTCATGAGAGAATGACAGGCTACCTCACTGCATGGCGTGTAGCCAGGTACGAACATTGAAGAGATGAGAAAGTGCTCTGGTGCGTGAGCTACTCTTAGGTACTCTAAGGTTGACGTTAATTTTGCGCTTCCCCCTCACCATTCTCAGTGGTGGTATTTACCAAGCAAAAAAAGGTTGACTGCAGGACACTCTTGTGTTATCAGCCTTGAAAAAACTTGCCAGAATTATCCCATGAGTGACTAGGTGTCCTGGTTTGGGTTAGAACAGAACTAATTCTGTTCAGTGATTTTACTTTTTGGCTCAGTCTCATCTAAGCAATTAACTGCAGTTAACTCTTGACACTGGGCCACTTAGAAGTACGGTACTGACGCTCATTTAAGTCATTTAGTGGGGACTTGGGAAGAAAGAGCATTTCTCACCTGATTCTCACTGGATGAAATGTATGCAGTTTTTCCTTACTGAAGAGAGAATATTTATCTGAGAGGAAAAATTAGGATGCAGAGGGAAGATAAACTTTTTCGTTAGGCTTCTATTTAGGTATGTCGTTATTGGAGATGAAGGCTGTTTCAGGACGTGTTAGTGTCCCAGGCACCTTGGTGAAATGACTGTGTAAACTTCCTGGAACCTTGTTTTCAGTTGCTTCTGTTGTTTACACACAGATCATTGTTACAGCGCCTGTAGTTCGGTCCATGGACACCTATACCTCCAAGTGATTCTAGGTGATGTTTCTGCAGAAGGGATTTGAAAAAGCCAAACCAGTTCTTCATATATGTAGAGCTTTCCATCACCTGAATGATCCAGGGATTTCAGGCAGGTGAGAAAAGGAGGTGGTGTAAGAAATGGGCCGGCTGAGAGTGACTTTAACATAGCGTTAGTTCAGTAAAAGGTATGTGCCTTGATCTGTTATAGCCAGTTCCACCCCCCCTCCCCAAATACACTCAAATGCAACGAATGTCTAATTTGTACTTGAAGTTAAAAAATGCGGATCTGCTGTGACTGGTACGGACTGTGGCAGTCACAGAACATGTTGGGTCTACGGTGTAATTATTGCTGGTCCTGACTAATGACTGTTTCGGGGATTATCTCTTTCGGAGTTAGCCATCTGCTCTGGTTAGAGTAATTAACTAAACATAATTAAGGGTTGACTTAGTTTGAAAGCAAAAGTACGTATATCTCTGGGAAATGATTATAATTCATTCCGTTCAGAACCATTCGGAAATGCCAGTATTCCGTTTTCCTGTTAATGATTTAAAAAAGCAGCTGAGTGAAGCTGGGGAAGGTGACTCTTGCAAACTGAAACGAAAAGAGCTCTGTGTGTGTGTGTGTGGCCCTGAGCGGGCCGTTTGTTCTTCTCTGGGTTGTGATGCGATGTGATGCTGTTCCACCCGCTGGCGCAGGTGGCTGTACTGGGTGGAGCGGGCGCAGCTCCGGTTACCTGTCTGTAAGGCCAGACCGCGGCGGTGAACCCCGGGAAGGGAGGTGCTGGTTGGCGGTTCTGACCCAAGCTTGTCTGAGAGAGACAGTACATGGCCAAGACTTAACGTTACGCTGTATTGTTACCCAACAGCAGTTTTTTTGAGAAATTGCAGAGTTATGGAGGTTTTCCTCAGGAAGTGAAAGTAAAATACAAAGTTTGAATCCTGACTTTGGAGCAGGGTGCATTAAAGTCTAGAAGCACCTTCCCTTCCACAAGAGACTGCTGTCACTACACCCTCACCCCATGTCTCCGATTTCCCTTACGCTGTCCACACAGACAGTAAATTCACGTGGGCACGCATACAACAACGGATACCAAAATACAACACTGTAGGAAAGTGCACCTTCACACTGCATTTTTATACGTCTGTGTATCGATCTCTCTGTGTTTACTAAAGATAGCAAATTCTTTGTAGCATAAAATAATGCATCTGTTGCGAATGCCATAGACTTAAATCTGTAGAAACAGACTTAAATTGTAATCACTTAAGGGATTTCTATTAATTGTCACTCTTAGGAATAATTGTAAAATTCAGTGGCCACGATACAATGTTGGAAGTCCACAGTGTGTGCAGTATTTTCTGGTGACCTGCTTCCACTCAGTAGGAGTTTAGTAGGATTATGTTCACAGATTGCTAAAAATCCATGAGGTGTTCTTCAGCTGTAGATAGAAAATGTATGCTTGGAGAAAAGTACGCATTTGGGAATCCTGATTTAAAATTTTACAATGTTTAATAATATTTTGCCTCTGAAGGAAATAATTTTTGTGATTTCTGTATTGTTCCGGAGGAAAAGCCCTCATTCAGTATAGTAGTTAATACTTTTTTGTACCTTCCCAGTGTAAGTTGATTTTTCTGCATTTGCAGAAAAAAAAAATCGTTTTCTTCTGCACACATAAAATTGCGCGTGATACCTCAGGCTGTAAAGAATAAAAGCAACGAAGTCTTTTGGTGCTGTTCTGCAGGGAGGTGTTGGTGTTAACAGTCTTTTGGTGCTGTCAGCAGTTTGTGTAAGGGCTGGGCAGTTCCGCAGGACACGCTATAGTTCCCTTGCCAGCAGAATTCTCACTTGGGGAAGGTAGTGTGTTTTGTTCTGCTAGCTGGCAAAGTCCAGAGACTTCACCCTAGGAATTGCCACGTCTAAAGTCATTGGCAATGAAGGATTAAGGATTTAGTGAAGTTGGACATAGTGTATCTTCCAGATATTTTTTGTGTTTCTCTGTGACTTTTGGGTTTGTATTTCCTTCGACTCTTTAAGATTAATTTTTACTGACTGAGAGGAACCAGGAGTAGTGGAGAAGCAGAGAACCGCTGTTCCGCTGGCTTTCCAAAGGAGTGTTTGGGAAGTCACTGTTTAACATAGCTTTGGGTCAGAAGCGCTGTTTAACGTATTGGTTTTCTAAACTGGCTAAAAAGGATTTGGAAAAGTCTCTCTCATGTACTTGACATTCTCTTGTACAAAGGCTGGGAGCGAGATTTCATAGCAGTTGTTCGAGCACTTAGTCTGAGGAAGAGTGTTCCCTCTCAGGTTGAAGGAGACTCCTTCAGGACAGGAACTTGTTACTGGGGAGGTTCCCCGTTAGGAGTTAGTTGTGCTTAGTCTCCCTGATTTTGTCCTATCAGAGAGACTCTGGAAAGATTTCTCCCCCAACGTGTTTATACTCCGACCCTGACTCGCCATCAGCTGCAGTTCTGGCGGATGGAGCCGGATATGCTTTTGACTCTGCTGCCACTGCGCTTTGAGACATCATTTGCTTGGCTGCAGATTTTAAGTGTTTGAGAAACTACTTATCGACAAGAACTATTTTTAATAATAATTTTACTGTGTGTTTTTTTTAAAACACACATGCTTGTACAGTAAAGTAAGTCTGGTAACTTTTGATTTAGCCTATTCATGGCACAAATAAAAATGCCTCATTTTATATGAGAAGCACTAGCAACTTACAGGGGTTCTTATATTTATACTATCTCATCATAATTGCAGAGTCTTTCCCT
>NW_010419011.1:3804-10058 GCF_000710305.1 Buceros rhinoceros silvestris
AAATTAAGAGACTAGAAGGGACTTTCAGGCATGCATTATGGGTTCTTCAAAGCTGGGGTGTGTCAGGGAGCAGGGCTGCCCTACAAGGGGGGTACAAGGCAGTCGAGGATGACACAGGCAGTTTTTTTTTCTGACCCCAGCGCAGTCCCACAGGATCTGAACACTGTGCTGGTCACAGGGTCCAGACAAGGTGAAGGAACCAGTCAGGCCCAGGGTCCATCCGGTAGTCTAAGCAGGAGTAGCAGAAGGTAGGAGCTGATGCACGTATGGAGGGAAGCTATAACAAGAGGCGTGGATCTAGCCAGGAGCTGTGAGTGCAGACGAAGCTGACTAAGGCGAGGACTGAAGATGCCACTCTGAGCCAAAATGGAGCTCTTGAGCAGAGGGCATGGGTGGTTGTCCCAGATGAGGCTGTTGGCATTTAGGGTGAAATGTGATGTAGCTCTGGACAGCACTAGCTAGTTCCCTTCCTGCTGCTCCAGTTGTGCTGGATTCCCCTGGTGACCGAGTGCTCTTTGTGGTGTACTGATTTGAAGGTCTTGTAGGAACTACTCAAGAATTCAGTGGAGATCCTAAGATGTGGTCAGCACAGACACCCCTGTAGTCCCTTTGTGATTTCATTTGCTGCCATAGAAGACAGACATTTATCTTCTCCCTTACAGGTATGGAGTCTGGAGAGCGGTTAGCGTCACCGTCGGTCTCCTCTACTGCAGCTGCTTCCACTCCAGCGTCTTCTACACCGTCTGTAGCTTCAGCAGTATCGAAAGGTGGTCTTTCCACCGGAGCTGCGTCACTGAGTTCCACAGTCAACACATGCGGTAAAAATGACTCTATTGTATATTGCACTGTGATTTTAGTGTTTGTCAGCATTGGTAATTATTACTGCAAGTCAAATATAATAAGGCTGCACAGATACATCGAAGAAAAATGTTTGGTGTTTTTTTTTGTTTTGCTAAGCAACGTTTATATCATGTGAATACATTTTTCATAGTACTCATTTACTGAAGGAAAGGAATTAATTTAAAATTGCCTGTTTCAAATGTGAAATTTCCATTTTGCAAAGCTGCCTTGGGAGTGAGGATCAAATTAAAGACTGATCTAGCAAACTCTGTGCCACCTTCAGACTAAGATCTAATGGTAACTTCTTGAATATATATCATGTTCTCAGCATTCAAGCCCAACCCCTACTGTATTTTTCTGTCTGGAGGAATAGTTTCTTCTAATTGAGATTGAACTTGAGATTGAAAAGGTGAATTTCAAAATATTGCAGTCTTAAGATAGTCTTAACTAGAGTGAAACATCTTGGCTTGAATCAGAAACATACACAGAGGATTTCTCCATGCGAGGATCTAATTTTTGTGTATGAAACTTGTATTTCAACTGAATGCTGCATCTGTCATCAACAGAACAAGACATGGTAAATAACTTCCCTGCTATTTGTTTCTTCTCTTTGGAGAAGAGGTCATACACATTTGTTTTGCTAGCCTGAGTACTACTGATTCTAAGATATACAGTAAGTAGGAACTTTTCCATCTTAAATTCATGGTAATCCACTACTTTCAGGACAAACTTTATTCTTCAGTGAAGAGTGAGCAAGCATGTATTCTCCAAAACAAAATACTCTTCAGCCCTGATAGTACTATTTCCAGTAGATTCTGAGTGCCCTGCCACAGCCTGCGCTTGTTCTTGGGCAGCTTGCTTGGGTAGGAAAATAGAAACCAGAATGTCTTCATTCCTAGAATTATGTCTCCTGAATTTAGTTAACTCCTAAATCAGCCAGAGAAGTTCTTAACTAAAACTGATCCAGAACAAATAATAGCGTGCTTTGTTTTTCAGTACCTCGTTACAAATTGAACTCCAGAACACACTTTGGTCTTCTGTTCCTTAGCCCATGCCGTTTGAAATGGTTCTCTGTGTCGTTCCCAGAATGTCGTGGGAGTTCACTTACATATAACTGTAAATGTAAGATGCCAAACTGAGGATTTATGTGTCTCCTTTACCCCTCCTTGCTATCTTTGCTTTGTAGATACTACAGCGTGTAATTTTGTGTCTCCTGCAATGTTCTGTGTGTAATAGAGGATATATATTGTGGTCTATCAAAATAGAGTAAGACTAAAGCAGGTGAATAATGCAGTGAAGACACTAACTTGTCAGCTTCTTTCTTCATTTGAAAATCCAGGTAGTCCTTTTCTTAAGCACTTTAAAAAATTCTATTGTCAACTCCTATTAAAAAGGAAAAGTTTTTGTCTGATCAACAAGTTATAAAGATAGTAATTCCCAGTATTTACTGGTTGTTTCCTTTTAGGGTTTTTTGGTGGTCAGATCTTTTGCCTGGCTGCATCTTGTCTTTAAGAACGTATATATTTTCTCAAGGACACTTTGTATTCCTAAAAACAAGCTGGAAGGTAGTTTACTACGTGTACTGTGCTATCAGTTTTATTTATGAGTACATCCATTTCTCTACCTGCCACACTACGCTGTGTTTACATCCATGCTGAAAGGTTTGCAGTGTCCTAGAGAAACTTACGCTGTCAACCAGCCAAAGTCTGCGTTCTCATCAATGACCTAAGACTGGAACGGCAATTCCATTGAGTCAAAACTGTCTTGAATTTTCAAGATATCCTGTAGTCAAGATAGACTACTCTCCTAGCCTGTTCCTAAACTGAGATGTTAGTCACTTCTGTGCTATGTAAGAAAATAACTATGACAATGTCTGTCAATCTCAATCTGATAATAATCTTTATAGTTAAAAATGTGTTCATTTGAGAATGAACAATTATTCTTACTAAGAGAAGGTAAAGGCATCTTAATCTATGTATTAGATTAAAGAGGTTCTCTTTATTCCGATTAATCTCTTTATTTTCTTAATGGACTATTGATTGCCACAAAGTAGTCTACGCAATAAACTGGATTGCATACCCTGTCAGGTCCCCGCGACGCATGGGGAGTTAGGAGTGGGAGCCTTTATGCTTTGCCAGGGAGACTACACTGCGAGTAAATGATTGTGGCTTATTCCCAGGTCAAATAGACACAGCACCTGCGTGAGACCGCTGTGGAATCTATCACCTACTGCTAGTTTAATTGGTTGATAGGTGACTATTTCCTGAAGAAGTGAAGCATTCCAACCAAATACACAGGTACTCGGCTTCCTTTTTATTCGCCCATTGCTGAAAATAAGAAGGCAAATAGGAAAAGAAAATTGACTCTGGCAAGACGTTTCATTTCATCCTCGTGAGAATGTTAGCAGCTTCGGAAGACGATAAATCAACAGTCTTTTCTCACATGAGTAAATGATACCGTATTTCAGCAGTTTGTCTTTATAAGGGGCAGCAATACCAACGTATGAAACTGTTCAAAGTTGAACAGTTGAGCCGTACTGTTTTGATGTTGTCAGACCTGAAGGGTTATTTGGTTTTAATTGAAAAAAAGAAGAAGAAAGTTCATTCACTTTTTATAGCATAAAAAGTTGAAAATAAATAAACAAATCATCTTTCCAAAGCAGAAGCTGCTTTTATTAAAGCAAAAATCTTCCGACTTTTGGGAGTCCACTATTCCTCCTTAAAGGAGACCTGGAAGAATTTTAACATTGTGGACATAAATGCACAAAGACACAGGATTGTCGTAATTGGAAAACTCTGCAATTTTTCACTTGATTTTATGATCTATAGTAACAGTTGATTTTTTTTTTTTTTTTTTAACACAGCTATTTATTTGTGCCTCGGTCTTTATATAAAAATGACATTGTGGCTTCTGAAATAAATGCTGAGAAAGATCAGATTTAGTGCCTAAAATGTGAAACTGCATAAACAAATTCCTTTTTCACTGAGCACTTTTTATAGTCCTTGCTTTTGTCAGAATTTTCATCTGAGGCTTGTAGTTATTTCTTGACTTTTGGAGATTTTAAGGCTTATAAATGCTAAGTTATAACAGCAAAATTGAAACAGATGTGTAAAAATGATGATTTACAGTTTGTGCAATGTACAACTTCAAAATTTCCAATTTTCTTGTATAAAGCAGTTGCTAATATCGTTATCAGTAATACTTTAAACACAATACCAGCCTCCTTTAGACTCCCTGCTTCATCTTGCTAACTTTATAGGCCAGAAGCCAATTTCTTTCGCACTGTTTGGACCGCACAGTGCAGCAGGGTCCAGGCACTGGCTGAACTCTGTTTTTTTAGGGACAAGACTGAGAAGAATATGTCAGATTTTTTTTTTATTGTTCAAGGTTATTGAAGAACATAAAAGCGGTAGTACGGAGGATAAAAGGAGAGGGGGGAGAGAAACTACTTTAATAGGCATAACTCGAGTCCTTCCGTGTTTTACATTCTATCTCATCTAGTATTTGCTATAAGGACTATACAGGTGAGGGAGCAGTTTTGGGTATTGCTTGGACACGGAAGTTTACCTTTATTGGTAAGGAATGAAGTTAGTGGAAACAATATTGAAAGAAAAGCAATTTAAGTGCACTGTTTTTTGATAAAGGAAATTATTGTATTCGAGCACCTAAATAGTTTTGTTTAAACCCGCATCAAGCACATAAGAGTTCTTACATTAAATCGAACGTCAGCGCGAGTTGCCATGTGGTCGATGCCTCTCAAAACACGGCTTAGGGCTCTGTGTATGTTCCATGTATTCCTGCTCTTCAGAGTTAATAACCTCCAGTGTTTGTGCCTAAATTACCCATCGGCTTTCTCAGTACAGCGTAGTTTTGTCAGTCCCTTTAGAAAGTTTCCTTTTCTTTTTTTCCAGAAAATTAGTCCAAGCTTAGATTCTTGTAACCTGTGACTTATGAAGGAAGGTTACAGACGGAGTCCTTGCAATTGCAATTGTGTTTAACAGTGTACTTGTTTCGGTGAGAGCATATTCAGAGTTTATTGTAACACTGATTTTTTGCTGTTGAAGTGCTTTAATGAGATAGCCAGTGCCTTGTACTTCCCTAAATTAACAGAAACTTTGACATTTCTCTCTTCAGATGAAGGTTTTTGGATTTTACGCCAGTGGTAAGAGTGAGTGATTATTTCTTATGTGTATATAAGCCATTTCTAGCGTTTTCCATGCTTTCCAGCCTTTTACGCTAAGGGACATTGGCCAGTACTATGAAATCACATTGTACAAGTAGTTTGGAATCATGCATACAAGGACTTTGGAAGACTTACTGGTGTTGGGAGGCTTGTAGAAGGCAAACTTTGCTAGCGCTGTAATGATTAAAGGAAAACAGAGAGAGGAGGAACGATTCCTGGCAATTTCTGTCACCCTAAGCAGTTCTGTGAATTTGCTGTGTAAGTTGGAATGCCCTTAGCGTTGTTCGAAAGGCCACATTATTTTTGTACGTCTGCCGGTTTGTGCATTGGTGCTTTGTATTTTAAGGCAATCTTTAATTATTTATTCCTTTTTAGCTCTTTCGAAGACCTTCTACTGCAGCACGAAGTTCATTAATATTAACAAAGGCATTCACAGTTATCATTTCTTGTTACTAAGAGACCAGCATTGTTGAAATGTGTGTTGCCCTTTGGAGTAATGCTTTCAATCATTTATCTGGGTAGTGGTTAGTAGCCAAAAATATTTAACCGATTTCAAGTCAGTCAGGAATGTTAAGGAGTGCAGTTCAATACGACATCGTGCTGTACAGAGCATGTCTACAGTGAGGTGGTAACTTCAAGACTATACTCTAAAACAGGAGAATTAAGAAAATACTGAAACTAATTGCTAGACAGACCATTAATGTTTTCATCAAATAAGAAGGAGGAAAAATGTCATTAAAACGTTCAGTTTATTGTTACAAGACCTTCCTTCCGTTTTTCCTTTATGCTTTCTTTCCTCCACGTTTCTAAATGTGTATTTAAAAATTGATGGTTTCTCTTTTCTGGACACATTAGGTATTGCCTTAGGCACTTCAGAATGTATTTTTTTAAAAGGCTGTAATAGTGTGGAATAGAGTCTAAAGTCACCTAGTCTTTTTTTTTTTTGTGTGATGAAGAAAGTTGATAAACTTCATGAGCTCAAAGGATGTTTTAACTCGATCTGTCTTCTGAGTATTACCAGACGTTGCAATGCATTGCTGCTCATCAGCGTCAGTAAGAATCACCACTATGGGATGCGAGAGTTGTTACTGGGTTTTTTAAGGAAAAATCCACAAAGGGTATTGCGATGTTTCCTTATCTGAACTGTGTAGCAGGTATTAACCAACATTTAGTATTACTAGTTGGGTTTGGGCATCATTTGTGGATAAACTCTTTCACGGGCACCCCCTTG
>NW_010419012.1:0-1713 GCF_000710305.1 Buceros rhinoceros silvestris
GTGGGCTGGACTAACTAAAAAGGGTTTAGAAACCACCCCCCTTCCAGGCCAGGAATTTTAATAGCTGGCTCCATATATCTTCCTGGCCCCCCTTTTCGTGACAGTATAAACAAAGATTACTGTATTTTTTTCCTGACATATTCAGCCTTAGGATATTTTAGTCATTGATAAAGAAAGTTAGAGCTCTAACTTTCATGTATTAATATCTATTCAGCTGGAAAAAAAATCTATTTGCAACTGCAATTCCTCCTAGAGTCATGACAATAAGCTCCAGTCCTTAAACTTCATCACATCTAGAGTGTTGCAACTTTCTAACAATTAGACTTTTCTTAGAGAAGCTGTAGTTCTATGAAATTTAAAATGTCATTCAATGGAGTAGGGGGAAGGAAAAGTAAAAACTATGGTAGTATGGTATTATTTTGCAAATCTTCTGATACTCATTTTATAACTCTGAATTTCTTTGGGGTCATTCTTTTAAGACTTTTATATTTATAGATTGAACCTTAGTTTCCGTTTCTTAATAAATGGAGGTGACCAGGAAAACAGATCTTGTGTTTTATAAGATTTTTACTTGAAAACCATTTAGATCTAAAGACTAGAAATTCCCCAAAGACTTTTAAAAGACTGAATGCAGATCTAATATTCCATCTCACATCACTGAGCTCTTCTGGGATCTCAAAATCATGCTATGCTGCATGAACACACCACAAGATACAAAAATCAATGTGGAAAAAAGTCTTTAACAAACTATTTATAGGAATATTTAGAGCAGGTAGTCTATACATACCTAATTAGAAGGACACAAGGAGACATAAATGCATTCAGAGACACATCTACACTGGCTAAATCCACTTTATATCAAGTTACAGTTCAAACATTCCTACCTTATTTACTCACACAATTACTCTGAGTCTAAGCCTGGAGTATAAGAATAAAAGAAAGTACATGGGCCAGTATAACGTACTGCATCAATTCTCAAGGTGTCTGGGAAGTCAGAAGCCTCATTCCTTTTAGCTTTTCCCCAGTCTCTCCTGTTACTTAAAGCAGTTTGGTCTTAGGCAGCTGATTTTAAGTTACTTTTTAAGGCTGATTTTGTAAAACTTCTTTGATATTTTGTGGACCTGCAATTTTATGAGAGCCATAAATGCCATAAATGACAGATAGGGCATAAAATATTGATGGAAAGTACTTCTGGTGCCAGGGTAACCCTTGTGTTACTGGATATTGAAACATATTCATACTTCCATTTCTCCTTAAATAACACTGAGTTCCTTAACCATTTGATTAGACTAGTGAAATGTTATTCAAAATTATATGCTTTGATTATTTAAACACTCTTGCACTCTTTTCTTCAGCAGCCTTATGACGTAGATGCTGTGTAGTGTTTCTGGTGATTTGTCAGCTAAACTAAAGCAAATAAATCTTTATACAGACTCAGGACAGGTCTACAGATCTTCTTCAACAGGTTCTAATAATGAAAGCAGCAGGGAACGAAAAAGGGCAGAGAAAGAAGACACATCATTCTGTCTCAAATACCCAAAGAGACTCTTCTTATTTTGATGTTTGAAAAGGAGATGGTAACTACATAAGGCTAAACAGCAGAACAAAGATTCAGGTATTTAAAAGTGGCATGTGCAATTTTGTGAGATGCTTCTGATAGTTGACACAATCTAAAGCAACACAAGAAAAAAAACATCAGAAAATCCTTTAGGG
>NW_010419012.1:1783-2413 GCF_000710305.1 Buceros rhinoceros silvestris
ACTAATTTCTGTCTTGATTCCTGACAAAATTGGATTGGTGCTTCTTTTTACCACCTTCTTTAGCCATCCATACAAAATATTTTAAAATAATAAACAGACCCTTAATAATATAAAACAAGAATCTTCCTGTGGTAACTTTTCTTAGAGTACATTTTCAAAGGCACCTTTAAAAACACTTCTGTGATTTGGGAATATTGCATATTTTCAGCAAAATACATGGGTGTTACAGATGTTGTATACAATGGAGATCTGTTTCATTCTCAGGTTTGGGGAAAGATATGTTTAAATACTTTTTTGAGGGAAAATTGTTTTTCACTTTTCCTGAATAACCTCAGGTGTATAATATTCTTATTGTCTCCGACGTACAGAATTCTCAAAACAAACATTATCTCCCATAGTGCACCAGAGCCAGGGTTTGTTAAATTGTTATATATGGTGCACAGCCAAGAAAAAAAGCATATACTGTCCAAGTAAGCAGTGTGTGCTGCAGAGCAATGAAGGAGCATTAATGGATTTTCAATTATTATATGTCTCATGAAATTTGTACACCTGTATCAAATTAATTTATGCAGATCTTCTGGGATGATTATTTGCCTTTGGTAATCATATTCATTATAAATTAATTCCTGC
>NW_010419012.1:2509-8342 GCF_000710305.1 Buceros rhinoceros silvestris
CCTGCTGATTTCTTGAAATAAGCCAATATTTAATTTAGTGTAAACATTTGCATTTTATCTTAATACTGAAATTCATCCTCCAGACCTACCCTGGTCTGGTCTGTGCTCTTGGCTATGTTTATCATTATGACTGTACTGTGCAGCATGCTTAAAAAGCATGGCCACCTTTCTTACAATAGCTTTCTCATGTGGCAAGATGACCACTCATTCTGTTTTCTTGGAAATTGTGACAAAAGTTTGGGATTCAAATTCCTGAAGAGGCATTGCAAAAATATAAATTTAAAACTTAAATATATAACAGATTCTTGTTTTTTTAATGAGGACATATTGCGACAGTAACTGAAAATCTGAACATGGGTGGAGAGCTGCAATCTCTAAGGATATTTTCTCAAGATAAAAGGGATTTAAACACTTTAACTAAACACCAATGATGTAATCATTAACAATTAGCAATGTGTCAATAAAGTTGACATCACCAGGTTTCAGAAATAACTTTATTTAAATGAATGACAGAAGGCCATTTTTCTTTTTTGTCTGAAGAGTCAGTATAACAAATCTGTATCCATGTAAAGCTGACATTTAAAGATTCTGAAAACAGAGTGGAACTGTGGCTTAGGCTGCACAATTAAATTGTAAAAATTGTGGGGAAAAACGGTTTGCTTCCTGCAAAACTCAGTACTTTCAGAACATGTCTGACATAAAATATTTCCTTCTGTAACTACGATAATAAATTTTGTTTATTGTTGTTATTCTTGCAGGAAGATCTAATACAGAACTAAAATGGAGAATATTAAATCACTTGAAATTTTGGTCTGAAATAGGACTTTCACATTTGCATAACACAGAAGGATTTAAACAATTGTTTGAGCAAAATGCTGGTCTGAGGACTATGTGCTATATAAACTGCCCCTTAAATCAACATTTTGAGCTACATTTTTTGAATACAACAAACTGAGGCAAGATGGGAAAATATAGGTGGGAAAATATAGGTTACCTCTTTTATATATTGACAATTCCTAAGGAGCTTATGTACTCCATACTTTTCCCATAATGAATTCTGACTAGCCACTTACTTACAGCCCTGACAGAACATACAGATCCATCAGCCTTCCCAGTCAGCCTGTCCAGGGTGTATCTGTTGCACTAAATAGCTTTCCTGGTATCTAATAAGAACATATGTCTTTGCCTTTAAAGATCATCACTTTCCGTCCTTTTTTTCACGTATGTGAAAACATTCTGGTTTTATTTTATAAACCTGAAAACTTCTATATTTGAAGATTTTGGTCCTCATCCCTGCCAGCCCTTTTTTAGATTAAACCATTAATTATTCTTACAGGTAATGCATCCTTCCTATTGCTTTTCTCTGTAAGACTCTTTGATTATTCTCTTGAAATGCAGTGTCAGACCTGGAACTTTTTGGTAACAGCATCTTTTCTCTGAGATCATTGTTCGGTGATTTATCTGTTAGTATATTAGCACCATATCAACCTTACAGTGCATAAACTTTCAAATGTTTTGTTTACACTAGGTGACATCCAGGAATTCGGGGGAGGGAAAAACACCTATGGTAAAACTCATATAAAACTAGCAATAAAAATCAAACCCAAGTGCTTAAACTGGTATAACAATGTTCGCTGTGGATCCATCCTACTTATGTCTTAACATAGACATAAGTAGCCTGTGTTTGTCTAGGCAACATGTGTTCAAATAAACCTAGAATTCATGCACCAGAGAATGACAGTGCAGTAAATTAAAAGTAAATGATTTTTTTTCCAGCCAAGGTTATTGTAGTGAAAAAAAAAAAAATCAAATTTGCTTATATTTTTAAGCTAAGGAAAAAAAATGGTAAAATGTAATAATTTTTTTTAAATGTCTTCATAACTTCTCATCTCTATGCCTGATTTCCATTCAGAAAAATACTCAGCAAATGTTGTTGGCATGTTCATAAAATAAAAGAATCTATGTGTTGTATCAATGACTCCAGCCTATGGAACAAACTGTTGCTTCATTCGAACAATGCGATTGGGCTTCACTGAATTGATTTACTTTATTTCTGAGGACTTCTCTCTTGTATGACAACATTGAGTGATTCCAGGCTGCTGACTCATTTGTACAATCTTTTGTACTTTATTTAATCTTACTGCAATATTTGAGAGAAATTCAGCACCACAATAAAAAAAGAGTCTCTCCAACAACATTCACTGTCATAGTCTACTGACTTTTTTATTTTCCAGAACAGACATGAACGAAGTGTGGATATGCCCTCTCCCTGGGAACACGTACTTCTTCAGAGAACTGAATGCCTTTTACGTAAGAGTAAGAACAACGTCATCCCTTTCAAAGTGGGGAACCGGAATATATTTTATATATATATATATGGAATATTTATATGCAGCATGCAGCATTCAGGGTCAAATTAACCCCACTTAGTAAGAAGTTTTATACAATTTTGGTAGAGAAACAGAAGAAGAGAAGGAAAGAGATGTACTGGTGTACATTACTTGCTGCTTATTGCTAATTTGATCAGAGGCTTTATCTGTGACACAAACCTAGACAGCAGATACATAACGCATGTCCTAGCCATGCCATGGAAACATGTCGATTTTACCATCCTTACTGCAATCCTCGTTGATTACTTCTGCTCCACAGCTATGTTTTTTGCCTAATGCAATATCTTGATGTCAACTACTGTGATTAGTGGTGATGAAAATGAAATTTATGTTGTAACTTTAATGAACATAGAGTGAGAAAGTAAAGATAGCAGGAATAGTAGTTTTGCTTGTGGCTCTAGGAGAAATTGCTTTAATGGTATGGCCCAGAAGTACAGATGGTTAATCGATGAACCAGTAAAACTAGTCTCCATATCCAAATATGATACTTATTTAGAGGTGCAAATGGTCAGCCTTCCTTTCAGTGTTTTCTGTTTTGGGAGATTTCTGACACAGCTTCTATTGAAAGCAAAATGGCTTAAAAAGACATAATTCTAACATGAAAAATAGGTAAAAAAATATGGTGTTGACTTTCTAAAGTGTTGCTTTTCACTGAGGTAGTATTAAATTATCTTTTTATATGGAATCGTCCAAGCAGCATCGGATGATGTGTTGAAATGGACCTGGAACCCATGTACTGTAGAATTCCAGAATATGAAGTTATTAAATATTATTGGTAAAGAATGTGCTCGCAGTGTAAGCAAACAAGATTTCCCACTACATACAACTGAACAGTTCCTGGTTTATTTATTTTTTATTTTAATATGAGTGAACTCAAAGAATAAGATAAAAGATGTGGTAAATAATTTTTAGTTTATGCAGTATCCTGGAAGCTGGTTTTGGTCATTAGAAGAAAAACGTAACTGCATCTGACAAACACTCTAAATCCAAGACCCTTGCTAGCTCATCATCAAGCTGTAAAGTTTATGACTGAATTCTATGAATTCTTATTCACATTTTCTCTCTAGAGGGTTTCTCAAAACAACTTAGCAAAAGCTGGCCCAGCACATTTTCCTGAAGAGGAAACTGCATTATTGCAGTTTCTCAGGTCAATTCTTCATTCTAAGATGAGACTGACTTTCCTAGAGCATCTTCCTTGAAGGGCTTCCCTTCCCTTCCCTTCCCTTCCCTTCCCTTCCCTTCCCTTCCCTTCCCTTCCCTTCCCTTCCCTTCCCTTCCCTTCCCTTCCCTTCCTTCAGTGCCTCTTGAGGGGGCCCTTCTTTTTTACAAATACCATTAAGATCTCCTGGCTGTTGTGTTTTACCATGAAATCAGCTTTATCCGCTTAGCTGGTGATGAGTGAAAAACTCCTGTTTCTGCAGGCTATGTGCATTAACAACTTGCAGCATCCTTCTGTTTACAAACTAATTTATGTAAGCTGGGAGAAATGAGCAAGAAATAAGTAAGAGAAAAGGAAATATGTTTATTATGATGGAAAATACTAATAACAGAAATTATGATTGTGTTACCTGTGGAAATAGTGTATTAATAGAAATACAAGTTTTTTCAGTGCTTTCATCCTGCAGTTGAATAAATGGGACAACAAAGGTTTACATCAATAAATGCTACTCTGTAACTGAAGCATAGAAACACGGAGTCCTACAAAACACTGCAAAATTTGGATTCTCTATTAGAGTTTCATTAAGCAATGAAGTAGAAAACATAGATGTGCACAATCTGAATAAAAATTAAAAACAAATAAAAACAAAAACACAAGAAAGGAATTGGGTCACACTACTGTACAGAGACAAAGTCACACAGATGTTTATTTTTTTGGTAAAACACATTTGTAGAAATACATACAAATATGTGCGTACATAAGTATACAAATATATGTGCATACGTGTATGCATGTTCATATACACATATGTATGTGTAATTCTGAATTTGCCTGCCAGCAGGAAAGAATCCTTGATAATTGATAAGATTGACCATAAGTATGTGTGTGAGATTGTGTGTGTCTTGTATTTGCATCCATGGGGAAATAGGCTAGAACACATCACAGTCATATCATGGATGACGAATCATACACATTTTCATCTGATACATAATGCAATTCAAACTTTACTACGATTCTCAGTATAATCAATACGTACCAACTGCAAGTGACAGAAAGAGAGACAGCATTAGTATAATGAAATGAATTTTGATCAGCAAAGCCGCAGCAAGTCTGTCCCCATGCAGTGAAACTTCATTAAAGTATCCAAGCAGGAAGCAAAAACATAACATCAAAGCAGTCAAATGGACAGATTGCTCATTCCAATATATGACTTTCTCTTCTCTTCTCTACTTTGTTCATTTCCTCCTGGACTTCATCAAAACCTTGAGAAATCAACCATATCATGCTGTGAAAGCTCAGTTCTGTTTTGTCTTACGTCGCCAGCGAAATATTGGTTTTCTTGCAAAATCATGGTATTTTCACATTTTTGTAGAAATTGGTCCTCTGCTTCAGAAATTTTTCATTTGTCTATCAATACAGAAATTGTTGTAATAGATTCTCAGTATTAAAATCAAACTGATAATCTTACAAAAACATTAAACTTCTTGAATAACGGTAAAAGTTGGAAAAGTCTACTCAGGGACAACCAATTAACCAGTTCCAAAACGGCAGAGACTCAAGTTTTCCCAGAGCTGACAGCACTGACAGTGAAACCTCCCCTTGTACCATTTTTCTTGCATGCTCTCCAAGCCAACTATTTGATAGAATTCATCTGTGCAGCCCGACCTGCTCACCTTGTTCAGATTGTCACTGGCGCTTCCAGTTCACTTTCTCTTCTGGAGCAGACCAGTTTTGCTGTTTCCTGGAAAAGTCAATAAATAAATCCTATGCAGCCTTTTTCATTTGCAGACCTTAGAGTATTTCGTGAAGAACATGATTGTCATTATCTCCCCTTTTTCATCTGGGCAAATAAAGACAGGAGAAATTACTTACTCAAGAACAAAATCTGAACTAGTGGAAGAAAGCTTTTTCTCCCAAGTCCTCCTTCATGTCCATTAATATCTGTGCCATGGAGTTAGTGAAAGTTTGAGTAAATTTCAGAGCGGCAGTAATCTTTAACATCTTTATCAATGATCTGGATGAGGGGATTGAGTGCACCCTCAGTAAGTTTGCAGATGACAATAAATTGGGAGGTAGCGCTGATCTGCCTGAGGGTCAGGAGGCTCTGCAGAGGGACCTGGACAGGCTGGATCGAAGGGCTGAGGCCAGCTGTATGAAATTCAACAAGACCAAGTGCAGAGTCCTGCACTTGGGCCACAACAACTCCCTGCAGTGTTACAGACTTGGGGAGGAGTGGCTGGAGAACTGCCCAGCAGAAAGAGACCAGGGGGTGCTGGTTGACAGC
>NW_010419013.1:0-20631 GCF_000710305.1 Buceros rhinoceros silvestris
GGGTAGGGTGCTGGTAGGGTGCGGGGAGCAGATAGGAAGCATTGTCCGGCGAGCCCTGTCAGGTGGAGCTAGAGGGGTGGAACGAGACAGCTAGTTCTGCTGGGGCTTAGAGGGGACCCCCTAGGCTGCGCCCGCCTCGGAGAACGTGGCCGTGGGGTTGGTGCTCGGCAACCGGGGCTTGCTGGAGTGGGTGGGATGGGTGCCCGTATCTCGCTGGTGCCTCCCAGTTTCTTTTGTCCGGTTCGAGGAGCCGTCTGTTCTCCTCGGTTGGCAGTGAGAAGGTATCTTCTACAGCTTTAACTGAGAGGTCCAGAGTTGTTCGTTTTCTTTGTAAGGCTGTAGAGACCTAGAGGGTCTGGACAACCTCGTTGCTCACTGTCTCTTTTTCGGTGGGAAGTCTGATAATACTGTCCTTTCAGCTTGTTCTTAGTGTGTTCTTGATACCCACATCTATGGTTTTGCCAGGAGGGATGTGATACTTAACAAGATGAAAAGAAAAAAAAAATTTAGTAGATGTTGTAAGAGAGACTGGGTTATGTCTCAGAAGGGTTCTTTTCCCTCCTCTCTGATTCTGATGAGCAGGAAAATGGCTTTCTATTGACTACAAAGGGAATTTACTTTGTTATGTGGATGAAGCCAGATAACAAAGCTTTAAGGTGATTTTGGACTAGAATTAGGGGTTTTACCTTCTTTGAGGAAACATAAAGGAAGCCCATAGCACCTGCATTCCTGGGCTGGGAGGAATTCCCTTATGTGAAGGGAGAAGTCTTACAAGTCCAAACTTTTGGCTGTGTCCACATCCCTGATGGTGACTTGCCTGGGAGGGATCCAGGAGACCTGTTCCTGTGCTCTAATTCAGCTAAGCACTCAAACAAACAGTTTCTAATCCTGTGTGTACCACACTGACCTGAGGCCTTCGTGGAGATGCTTAGTGGAAACACTGCCAGTTTTCTACACTGTGCTGCTTTTTCAGTAGATCTGGACATCATGCTGTGTGTCTCTTCCCTCCGGTGTGTGAATTACTCATTGTAAACACCATTTTTCTGTCTGTTTTTTCCTCTCTTTGCCCTCCTCTCCAATAGGTCTCAAAGGTTGTGCTGCGATGTTTTGTTGCATTTTATAAAAAAAAAAGGAGTAGTGGTTGCTGGCTGAAATACCAGGTAAGACTTAAGGAAAAGGGACCAGAAATGCAGGCTGGAGTGAGACAGCAAATGGGCGTGCTGCAGGTCATGCAGCTCTAGTGAGGAAATGGTCCATCCCGTGTGGAAAGACAGCACAGCAGCGTACCAGCTGGAGGGTGCCATGCTGGTGAGCGGGTGTCGGGGTGTTATGTTTAAGTAGGATGAAGGGCTTCCTTGGGAAGCTGCTGAGGGAGCATCTCAGAGAGCAGATCCTGACTGTCTGAAATATCTTCTTCTGCCTTGTCTCTAACCTCGCTGTTTAGAAAAATATGTTATTTCTTTTCATGCAGTCCGATAGAGTTAGTGTTGGCTGCTTCACATCACAGGTGAAAAGAAGAACAGCTGGGCAGGCTGAGAGCATCAGAGGTGCTTTCTGTGGCTCATCTGTGTCCTCTCAGTATTTATGAGCACACCCATACCTTTTCTGTAAATCCGTGGCAGGAGGTGGGCAGGCTTGATGTGAGAGCAAGCGAGGCTGAGACTTTGCAGTGAAAAGGAGGAAATGTGACTTCCCAGAGGAGGCTGTTTTCCAAACTTCTCCTGTATAAGCTTGATGTCTATGATATGCTTTCTGGAGCCAAGCACCACAAACCTTCTCAATTTTCTTGTTGCTCTTGAATCAATTGTAGTTGTGCCTCAAAAAACCTGTAACATGGATAAGCAGAGTGAACATACACTTCTTTGCTGGAAAACTACCAGGAGAAAAAGAGACTGACTGGCTGGCAGTATTATTTGTTGCTTGGCTTTCCTGAATACTAAATTTCATTAAAGAGGATCTGTGGATTAGTGCTATCTAGATACTCTCCACACCACCAGAGGAAAAATTCTCCCGTATAGTTTAAGGTTGGTTTTTAAAATTCCTTTTTTTCTGGCTTAGAAGGGATGGGGACAAGACATAGAGAAGGACAAGGTCAGGTTTGAGGGGTCTCAAATGGAAAGTGGCAACTGGCCATATGAAGCATAAACAGGAGAAATGTGTGCGCTGAAACTGAGAAGATGAGGAGGGCGACTTTGAATGGGTGAGGATGAGAGCTTAAAATTCAAGTCAGAGTTTCAAGGAGAGCCTTAGTAGCTAGAGTTCAACTTTTTTTTTTTTTTTTTTTGGAGTGGCAGCACAATAGAAAGGCACGGGGTTCAGGGGCAAAGCTCTGGCTGTTGGGCTGCAGCCTGCTGCTGCTGTTTAGCGTGTGGGGCTGCTCCTGTTGGCATAATTTCCTTGTTCGGCAGCTCAGGTCGAGATGCATTATGGATAAATGAAGATGAAGAGCTGGAGCTAAGAACTAAGAAGACCTTTGTTTCCTCAGAGACCACCCTTTAAAGGCTGATAAGGTCAGAGCTGAAGGCAGGATGTAGGCAGTACCTGTGGAGCCAACAGGAGCTGAGGCAGTCACAGGAAGAGTGGATTTCACTCGGTGGAACTGGTGGTTGTTCCCTCCAGTGAGCTGTGAGTCGTTGGCAGGTTTTGGTTGTGCAGCCCATTTTATTTTTATTGTATTTTGCATATTTCTTCTGCGGTTTATATTTTCCATGCGTGTTTGTACTGAGTTTCAAATGAGAAAACCAGTGTTTATTCTGAAGGAATTAAGTTTTTTAATGTCTCTTCCAATTAACGAACGACTGCCCATCCTGTATTGCCCTTACAGTATACTCTGTGTGGACGTGGTGTGCTGTAACTGGTAATGCAGGGACTCACTGGGCTGCACTGACTCTTGCAAGCTATCTCACCATGTCTGTCAGTAGAAAATGAAACATAAATCATGCTAGAGGAACCCTTTTTCGGATTCAATTGCAGAATACACTGTATAGACACGTTATTTATAAAACTGCCGTGTCTGATTAATCGCTTTACCTTTGTTTACATAATACTTCCTCTTGAACAAGTTTCAGCAATATAGGAGTGTAATATTAACACATGCAATGTAAGTGCTTTCTATGGGACTCGTGTAGCTCTCTGAGTGTGTGGAATACCTGACCTCTGTGGAGTGCCAGGCTTCTGCTTTTCCAACAGGGGATAAACTGCAAAGTGAACCTCTGGAATCCCTTGGTCTCTGGAGTTCCTGCCTGGCTGTTAGAAAGCCTGGAGGGGTGCAACGAGTCTCTGCCTAGTGCTGCTTTTGATCCTTCACTCTGCTTGTGGCTCAGCACCCGCAGAGTTTTCTCCTCTCATTTAAAGAGCATCCACTGAGTTATCCACTCAGAAGTCCAGTGACTGAAAGGTTGGAATTTGCTTGTGGACACCCAGCAGTTTATAGTGAGGTCTGCTATGTTCCAGATGTGCATTTCGAACTCATTCTTTTTTAGGCAGATATTGTGGACTGACAAATGGAGTTTCAGAACAGCCAAATGCTCTTGTTTCCCACTTCATTTGCTCTGATCCTTTTTGAGCTTACACAGTCCTCTCTGGAGCTTTGCTGCCCGGTTAGAGCCTCTGTTACCACAACTCGGCTTTGGGACTGTGGAGGAAACATACAACGTGTTGTTTGTTTCCTTGAAGACCACGTGAAGGGGCACAAGCAGGGTGGTGGCAGTGTTTTTCCTCCAGAGATGTAAATGACCTCTGTGCAATAGCTGACTGCTACCTGCGCAGGGAATAACATCATGTAATGTCTTTCCGTGTTTCCAAGGGATGGTACTGAGAGTTTGTGGAGGTTCATGCGTGGCAGGTGTAGTTTTCTTAAATCTGGTGCTGGAAGTACACCTTTTCTTACAAAGGGACAGATATAGCAATAGCAAGTCAGCACATTCCCATCCACCAGTGTACGTTACGTTAAATTGCATCTCGTTCTAAAGCCCTGTATAAAGAAATACCCAAGTCTAGTTTTCTGGGGTTTTTAGTTAGGTGTGTGCTGTTTTACACACCTTGTAAGTTTAGGGCAGAAGCACTCTTGTCCTCATCAGAGATGTCAGATAGATGTGGGAAGACAGGGGTCATTCTGCACAGATGTGTATTGCCTTGGAAGTCAGGAGTGGCTCTAAGGTGGGGATTAAACTCATGAATTGTGTTTTGTTTTGTTAACTGCTTCAGCTAGGCTGCTGCTTTTCTGAACAGGTAATAATACTTCATGTGATGTTAGGAAACCTGAAGCATGCTGCATTTGCAATTGTTTGCTTTGAAGTAAATTAAGTAAATTTTGCTTCATTGTGAGCATCCAGTGTGATTATTTGGGAGTGGCTGCTGATCACGGAATGCTTAGAGCTGTTATGAAGTAGGAGCTAATCAGCTTTAAGACCAGATTCATGGTGAGATAGTCAAGTATTTTCCTGTTCTGGACAACTAAAGTTTCATTTAGCAATCAATAATAATCAAAATAGGTATTTTGAAAAGATTCTTAAACCAAATGAACTTGGAAAAAAGCTGCTGAGAAGTTCATGTGAATTGTTCCATGTGTAAGGTTCAGAGCAACCTCTTTTTTATTACTTTGCAGTAATTTGCAGAAATACAAATGCCTTAAGCAAGTTTTAAATAAAAACGGGAGCTAGAAATTGTGGGGTTTAGTGTATTTAGATGTCTATGCTTTTCAGCAGTTGGGGGGTGGGGAGTGTGTAAATCTCAGGAGTCAATATGAGATTGCCATTCTGTCTGCTGAATTTCTGTAGATCTTTTCACAAATTCATCTGCTTTGTAAGTGCTGCCACATGGTGTTAGCAGGACCAGCTCACCTGAGGGGAGCAGAGGCTCTTGCCCCAGGCAGTTGAATTAGCTGATGTGGTTGTTATCAAATAGAATGTTTTCTAGAGGCTGTGCATTCACCCAGATTATGCACTGATGGGCAAGCAGTTGCCTAATGGAATTTGTGGTGGAGGTTTGGTGGGGAAAGCAGTGATCCCAGCTGGGGCAAGGTGTAAAGCTCAGGTGTTTCAGGTGAGTGCTTTGTTAAATGAAGCCACTGAGAAATAGCACTGCAAAGTTTACAGCTAGTTACTGTTTACAACTTCTTTTGACTTTGAAGGGACTGTTCTGCCCAGATTTTTTTAGTTGCCAGACTGTCTGAAATAGTCAGCTTCTTGGTTCTGCTGCCCTACAGGCTGGCAAAGGTCCTGGGATAACTGTAGAGGCTGTTTAAATCTAAAGCATGAGTGTAGATCTATTTACAAAAGTTCACAGAGCAGGAGGATAACCACATACCCAGGCTGCTCTTCTCAGTGTTTGTAGAATAGAAATGAACAGAGGTGTTGTGGGCAGGTGTTTCTTGTAAAAGGAACAATCCTCCCCCCTGCTGAAGTTCAGAAGGAGCCTTTGCTCCAGGTACAGGGATATGTGACCGGCATGGGCTGTTGGACTCAACTGTACTAAGCACCTTCAGTTGTTACTGAAGAGCCGTATTACAGGCAGCAAACCAAACATTTGGACCTCTGCTGTGTCCTCTCTGCAGTAAGGAGCGAGATCATCCTGTTTTATGGTCTTGTTTGACTCGTGTAAGCTGACAGTATTGTTGGAAACATAGTAGACTGAATCTTCTCAAAACCTGGGATGGTGCTGTGGGGATGTATAACCCAACAGTGACAGTGAAGTGTGAAATGCAGCCTCTTCTGTTCGTGGAGGACTAAATCACATTTCCTCATTTAAATATGCTTGAGATCCCTCCTGGTACCTTTTTAAAGGACTCCGTAAAGCTTCTGAATTTCAGCCCCTGTGCCAGCAGTTACCATCCATTTACTGGAGATGTAAATGCAGCTCCAGAACAGAGATTTACTTTGCTGTCTTCGAGGGGGAAGGGAGGAGGAGGAAGGAACTGCTTCCTGGCTTCAGTCAACAGAAGCCGATGTTGTGTGCTAGCCAGGTGGGGTCCTGCACCTTCCCATGGTCAAAGCTGGCCAAGGTCTGTAACTACAGAAGCCACAGAAGTGCTGTGGTTAATGTCGTTTCCAGTTGCTTTTGATTTTCTATCTTGAAAAGCCTCTTGTAACCGGGTTGAAAGAGGAGGGTTTTCAGTGCAAGGTCTGAGCTCGCATCTCCCTGCTAAGGTTCTTGCACCCCCTTGCAATTCATGGTCTTCAGGCCTCTGCTGCAGCATCAGGTGCCTGGGCAGTGCCAATGAGCCAAGTTTGTTCTCTCGTCTATCTCATATAATCTTGCCCAATGGAAAAATCAAAGCCTTTTTTACGTTTGAGCCTTCTGCATGGATGCCAGTTTGTTGACTTAACTAGTCTGGTTACGTGCACAATGATAGTTGACTCTCATGGGCTCTTGTCTTAATTGAAACAGTGTATGCCCAGAGTTACTCCCCTCTGAAGAACAGAAGTGATAGAAAATAACTGCAGTATTTCCTTTCTGTGATTGTCCCAGAATATGATTTACAACTCTTGGAACTGCCAGTGCTGGTCTCATCACTCCATGTGTCCTCACCGCCTGCGCAGGGTTCTGCTGGTGCAGAGCTGAGACTGACTGGGGATAATGAAGGAAAAGTCATTACTAAGGCTGATGTGAATTAGTAGTAAAGCTACTGTGGCAACAGCTATTACTGCTGTTTGCTTGGTTGTCTGGACCATTGGCTTCTGATATAAAGTGGGTTCTTTGTAGAAAAGACCTGTTTACAGGAATGGTAATTTTCCCCCGACATTAAAAGGGAACCAGTGAGCAATGATGCTGCGTCTGCTAGATTCACCCAAGCTCACCCAGGTGATGCTGCATGTGAGAAGAGGCGGATGAATGATCAAATATTGAATGAATTAAAATTGGGGAGGCAGTATTACTGCTGAAAATACTTGTTAGTGGATCACAAACTGAACATAAAACTTCAGTACTGTGAAGCTGCTTCTTGAAAATGTCAAACAAATCGTTCTTGGGTGGATGAACAGGATTGTCATATGCAAGACATTATTACAGTGCTGGAAGTTCTCTCCTGGGAGCTGTGTTTTGAGAAAAATGCAGACAAACCCTCTAGCTCTCTTTTATCATTGTACTTTTAGGTAACACAAGCTATGAGAAGTTGAGGTGATTAATTTACAGCACAGGAAGGTTTGCAGACAGCAAGGTGACCTGTTACTCTCAGTCTCCCACTGAAAGCAGAGTGAGGTGGTGTTAGCTGAGTTTCCAGGCTGAGGCGGTTTCACAAGGAGATGGTCTGTTCTCCATCACTGGAAGCCTTTACTGGTAGGTTAAAGCCCCTGTGGGGGTTGGAGGATGTATCTCACTCTTGCCTTGGATCAGGGCAGTGCATGATGTAGCTTTCCTAGGCTTGTTTCCTGTGAATCGGGTAGCATGTGGAATCTTTTGAGGTGATTATCTCTATGTTCAGCTCAGTTGTTTGTTCAGGCTTTAAAATCTTTAGCTGTAACCATATTAAAGTGGACTTCAAGGGTAAGAAGCACCCTGGGCTTTGTCCCAAGGATTAGATCTCTTTGACACAGCAGAAAGAAACAGATCAGATTTTGCATTATCTCAACTTGGATTTCTGGCCTCATTGACTGAGCAGATGGGATCGGTTCCATCTCAGTATGCTGCAAGGAGAATAATGATGATTGCAACTCTCTGTTGAGATACTCAGAATATTTCTCATTTGGAGCTTAAAGTAGTTTCAAATTGTTTGTAAAATTAGTGCGTGTTATGCTTATGTTCAGCTGAAGGCATGTTGTCTGATCGAGCAAGGAGATGCTTGTTATTATGGGGGCTTTTTCCTCAACTCAGCAAATGTGAACAGAATAAATCCTGTCCTGTTAAAACCGGGAAAGTACGCAAGCTGACTTCAGATGCACCAGGATTCCAGAGTCCCTTCTGCCCCTCCATAAATACAGAAATCTTGACAGCTAAATTTAGCCAAAGATGTTTTTTTTTAAAGCTGAGAAGATCTATAAAATCCTAAAATAGCAGCTTCTTTTAGTACTGATGATGCAGTTGTTGCTGTGAAGTCTAACAAAACATTTAGGAGGAAAGTTACAGAAAGTAAATACACAAGTTCTAGTAAGTGTTTTAACAGGAGTAAGAGTGTGTGGATTTCAGCATGGTAACTGAATACAGGACTGTGTTCTCTTTCTAAACACAACTCTGCCATAATATCCACAACTACTTCCTCTTCAAATTCATGGCTTGATGTTTGTGCCCTGGACATACTGAACACTGCACACCCACCAGAACCACCTTCTGGGTCAGTAACTTGGTCTTTGAGGAGCAGGGATCCAGATGAACAAAATACTGGAGTTTTTCCCTCACCTCCCAATCCCTTCTAAATCATTAGAGCCTTAAATGTTTGCTGAAACTCAGCTTAAATAGGGACAAAACCCTGTCCTTTTCAGTGTTCGCCTTGTTTTTCATGGAGTGAGTTTTGCTTTGCTGCACTACAGCTTACGTCAGTCCTTCCGAACTGATCAGTGTGAGCTGTGGCTGTCTCTTTGCTTTGCAGTCCTGCAGCACCGAGCCCGGTGCAGACACTGTGGACAATACCACACCTCGGGTGATGCTGGAAAGCAAATGCTACACCTGTGTGTGAGCAGTGAGTACATGCTGAATTTCATATGTGCTTGGATGTCTTAGCAGTAACCTCTTTGCAAAGTTTGATATGCAAATACTGACAGAATATTTGTTTTCCTTGGCCTCTCACCTGATACCTTTTGGAGAGAAAAGGTGCAGTCCTGGTGCTTGGGTTGCTGTGGGAGATCGGGTGCCCATCAAGCTGCCGACCTTCCTACAGTGGTGGTGCTTGGAAGAGTTGGTACCATCTCCTGGTGCCCACATCTCCACTGAAATGCTTAGTGATTCTTAAGCATTTTCTAGAGCGCTGGCTAGTAGAATAGCAGGAAAGAGCAATCCCTGAAGTTGAACACCCCAGCGAACCCACCTCATATCTGTTTTTCTAATAAATGCAAAAACCGGCCAGAACTTCTGTTGCTCTTGACCAGGACCAAACTGGAAGTAACAGCTTGGTGTTGAAAGCACTTTTATCTTATTACTTGTCCTTTGAGTTGTGTGGTTCTTCTGCCATCAGGGTTTCACAGAAGCAAACCTTCCAAAGCAAATAAATAAATAAAATCCCAGCTGACAAGCTAATATAAATGGTATGAAACAGAAGGGTAAATGGGGAAAAAAAAGACTGGTTTGACATAAACAAATTAGAGCTGTTGACAGTGTGGGTGATTTCGAGAAGTGCCATTCCATTAAATTCACAGATACGTATCCTGACAAATAACAAGCCATGGTAATTTATATAAACAAGAAGAGGAAATTAGCGGGCGGATGTGGAAACCTAACATGAATTTGGTGGTTACTGTTAGTGCAGCCCAAAGCGTTGTGGCAGTAGGGACAGAGCAATCTGGGAGCCCCTGCCATGGCAGAGCGACGCTGACGTGCAGAGCCCAGTTGGACCTGCTCACCACACTGTGGCAGCATGAGGAGCCTGGATAAACCACTGTGGTTCTCCGCGTTTTGGTATCATAAGCAAAGGCACAGTTAATCAGCGTGGTTAGCCTGTAAAGTCGTGTTAAAGCTGAGGTCTTGGTGCTGTGCTGTAGACTGATGTTTGGGCACAGATGTCTCCGCGGCTGATTGAAGCCAGCACATCTCCTGCACCAGACAAGCAGTAGCACCGTGGTTTGTTCGTCACCTGGAACTGCCATTCATCCATCCGGGATTTTACCTGCTTTATTCTGAATTTTCCATGCAGGTGTGCGGTGTTTGCTCAGCGCGAGTGTCCAGCATCACATACAACCTGCCTGCAGGCACCTCATGAAGTTCATGTCCCTCTGTTCTTATTTTAGAAAGAGCTTTTTTTTTTTGCCGCCTTTCATTGAGGGTTCTTAATGGACAAACCTATTTAAAATTCAAAGCACTGTATTTATTTAGATAAAAGCTGTTAATTATAAATATCCAGCCATATGGCCATTAAGACTAACATTTAGTAGGATAAAGAGGGACTGAATATTTTAGATAATAAAGAACTGTTTTAGAAAATAGAAACTTTTTTGATGCTACGTTTCATGTAGGTTTAACAATGGAGTGTTGGTTTGCAGCCTGCAGTGGTTCACACTAAAGAACTTGGTTGCCTTTTCTTTTATATTTTTAATGCCTTGCTATTGAAGAGTGGCTATTAAAAACTAAAAAAGCCACAAAAGAAATGCCTCAAGGAAAGCCAGATGGCTGAATATTGGCATCTGAAATGAAAATAAAATATTCAGCTATGCATATGTGCCTTAAATACACTTAGCTGTATCCTTTGTTTATGAGCCAGACTCTCTCCTCTGTCGCTGCTGTCTTGGTAGCTTTGAACTTGTTTTGCATATGTTTTCATAGATCAAAGCCGAGCACCAGTGTGGTTAAGGAGATTTGGTTCTAGCCCCAAATCGATGATACAAGGTCAGGTTTTGGCCAGATGCTGTACCGTGAAGTAGCGAAGGTTATCTTGGACGCGACCTTGTCTCTGTGCTGGTACCTTGGTCTGGCAGGTCGTTGTACAGCTCTGAGGGCAGACAGGGGTGTCGTTAGCATCTTTCTGAATGTGGTGCAGTGTTTCCTGATAACGCTGCTGTTGCATGTAGCTTTGCTCACACCGAAAACCTTTCGGTATCATCTGTAGCAATGGTGTCCTTGTTGCCTGGAACCATGTTGTGCAAAATGAGCAGCAGTTTGTGAAAATGCGTGTAGATAAGCAGACACCACCGACAACTGCAAAGTGTGGTGGAGGCATACAAAACCTCAGTTCTTCGATGGAAGCCCAGCCAGCTCCTGGAGCAATCTACCGAACTCCCTGCAGGTATCCAGCATTTGTCATCTGATCTATCAAAGGACAACTGTTGTATCGCTACTGCACTGCTAACCTCCTGCTCTGGTGGGAAAATCTAATATTTCTCATACTTCTTTTAGTAGTCTGGACACACATATGAAGGCACCAATTGAAGAGCAGGATAGCATCAATTGCTGCCACCAGAAATGCATGTGTCTGACACCAGTGTGCTGTCCTGGTTCAAAAGGCCCTTGATAGCATGTGCGTGATGTATGTTTCCCTGTGTTGGGTGAGAGACCTCCAGAGGTTACAGTTCGTTCCAGTCAGACCTGTTTATTTTTTTCCTTTCAGTTTGGAGATGAAGATGTGAGCTCTGGTTTCTGTGTGGTCCCAGCTTGGATTTGCTTGCAGAGTCTCCTTGGTACTGTCAAAACCTCATCACTCCTTCCTGTCTTGAGACTAATAAGTGACTAATAACTGTTGGCACTTCAGTTTCAAAATGTGGGTAGAAATTTCTATCGTGTAAATAAAAACTGGCATGGATTACCATTGTGTGTCCCACTGCACGGTTTCCTTCAGGCTTTCTAACCACCCTCAGGTTTTGGCCCATCTGCTCGAGAGTGCTTTGAACTTTTGTGGCATGGGAGACAGTGTAAATACCATCTTGGCAAGTCGCTGCGTGTCTGAGGAGGCTGAGAGTGGGTGCAGCTCTAGATACCTTGCTCCTGTTGACGTAGCGACCAAAGAAGGCATGATCAGAAAGGCGATGTGGAGGGGGCTGGACTGGTGGCTTTCCATCAGGTCTTCACTGTCAGATTTGCTGCCTACAGCAATATATTTTTAGAGCAGTTATATATTACAGCAGTGTGAGATGCCACTTTGGGCCTGAAGGAAGATTGGGAGAGTGAAAAGCGGATTAAGGTTTATTGTAAAATTGCTAAATCTGTGTGAAGACATGCAAGATCTGATTCTTGTTCTTCAGCACAGGGATGATTAACAACTCAAAGTATTAGGAAAGGAAGAGACCCATCTAACAGCTTTAGATTTCTGCTTCAAATAGGTAGAGTTATTAAAAATGGTTCACTCTTAAATCCACACAGACAGGGTTTGCTCTAGCTCTGAGTTGTTAATCTGCTGCCGGTTGTCTCACCCAGCACAGATTTCCCTAAAGGTTCTGTAGTCATGAATGCTGCTTGTCCAGTAGCTGAATGGGAAATCGAGTCTGTCTGTATCTGGCACTCAACCAACAGAAACACCTAGCACAAGGTCAGACCCGAGTCATGTTTGAAATAGTAATGAACAGCAGAATTATAGATTAATAGATGCAAACCATGTTTTGGAGTCTTCAGACTCTAGTGGTGTTAATAACTGTGACTTAATTCAGGCACTAGATGTTCTGATCTCCAGCTGCAGCAGCCATGTACAATTCCTGAATATATAAAAGTACAATGGAGAAGTCTGGAGTCTGCTGCTGGGCCAGCAGAAGATAACTTGAACACAAGCTGTTGTTAGAGATGCTGCCTCACATTAGGAAAACTGTGTCTCACATAGGTGGAGTTTTGTGAATATTTAGTTGGGTGCCTCCTGAGCAACACTACTCTGAGTGATAAACAGCCCCTCTTTGTCCAAGGAGCCTGAAGCCTTTGGGGTAAGGCAGCGAGCTGGGGTAATTTTGCCCCACAGCTACGGTCCATGCAAAATGTGTCAATTAGGGTGAAATTCCTGTTAAGCGAAGCGTGCTCCAAGCGTTGGTCAGAACTGATCTCCGTAGGGCTGTAGGTAGAGGCACGCAATGCCATCTGTTCTGAAAGGATTTTGAATGTTTAATCTGGATAATAGAAGGGCTAAATATCACTGCCTAATTTTGGAGCTGTGCTGTTTATTATTTAGCACTGGGTTTGATCTTAGTGGTCCAAAATGGTTCGTGGTGTCTGAGAACTAGAAGCTCAGAAATGCCTGTAATTCCTGCCCACTGCTCCAGCCACCATCTTCATTTTGAGTGGAAGATGTCCCTCAGACGTGGTATTATCCTGTTCAAGAGATTTTCCTGGCTGCCTGTGCCTCACTGAAGTTGGATCTGATTGCATTTTTAATTAAATACTTTTTCAGTTGGAAAATGTTGATTTACGGAAGCCAAAATGTTTGGGGGAAATGTGCTGATTTGTAATTTCTTTCATCAGGGTGACTGTCTGGCTTTCAAAAAAGATTCTATTTTGGATCTTAGAAACCAGAAATAAGTTCACAAGCCTACTTCACATGCTTCCTTTTGATCCTCTCTCCCAGGATTATAGAGAGGATTAATTATTTAAGGTTAATATTTAGTCTTTGAAATGTCTTGCTGTTGTCTGTGGGTGACAGGATCTGTTTTGCTATGGGATCATCCGTTCTGTCTCAACAGATACTCCAATCTGTGCTTTCCCAGGCCTTTCCCTTCCAGGGCAGAAGCTTAAATCTCTTTCCTTTTACACAAGTTGCTTATCAAGAAAGTTGGGAACACGGAGTCAAGCGTGCAATGATATAAACTCTGCCTTTTGCTCCCTGCTTCTAGAAATGCAGGTGACTCCTCTCGCACCTTGTAGCATAGAGGGAGGCAAGGCAGGGCCAGTTCCCACTTAACAAGCTTTCCACGTGGAATCTCTCATTGGCTGGATTCTCTTTGGTGTCCCCTGAACATTCACTTATCCCTTGACTTGTTCTTACAAATAAGGTTCTTTGTACCTGGATGATGATTGCATAGAATTGTTTTTCTTGGCGTCACCTGTAGTTGGTTCGTCCCACACTGTAACATCCAATGCCACCAAGAGCAGGGAAAAGTCTGAATCCATCCAGTTAGCTCTATGCATGATGGAGCCAATATAAATGTCTTTTTCTTTTTTTTTTGCTTCTCTTTCTGCCCCTCCTTCATCCATAGCCTATGTCTTGGTTGTTTGGTAGGAACTGGCCTTTAATGTGTAAACTTAAGGCAGACGAGGTTGTTCCTGTTTATTTCTCACGTTTACTCTGAAACAATGCTGCACACGAGTATTGATAGTATGCATAATGCTGAGTATTTGTGGGGAAAAAACCCCAAGCGTTTAACGGTGTGGCTGGGCGGCAAGCTGGTTGGTGTTTTGGGGCTGTTCTACAAACAAATGGTTGTTTCACAGCAAGATGTAATTCTGCAGTGGGCCTTTAGCAGGGCTGTTTTCCAGGGAGCTGAAGGTGATCAGTTTTACAGGAGATTTACGTTGGAAGAAAAGTGTCACTTCCATTGCTCTGCAGCTAACTGTTTTCTGGGTGAGATTAGTTTATCAAGTACGTGGTGCAGTTTAGGTGATAAACGCTGTAATGTTGAAGATGTGCCACAAATAACGGAATTCTTAAATACCAATTGAGCAAAACTGGTGTTACCGATGTGCAAAAGGCCTAATTTTACAAGCAGTTCTGTCTGTCTCTGACTTCGTGAACTGGAGCGGCTCATGAATTGAGGGAATTGTAAATCCCACCAGTCTCTCAAACGAAGGACGCCTTTGCATCTGCCAAAAAGCACAATTTCTCACACTTCGGTATGTGGTGGCATTGGCCTGTATGCCTATGGACTGAGCATGCAAAATGTAGTTTCGCCAGCCAGTGTTTTGTCAGCTGTAATACATAAAATGTGAGTCATTTTCAGCTGGTCTAATTAGAGCCTGCAAATGGTAATTCCGAACAAAAGCCAGTCACGCTGTATTAAACACTTAACTCTGGTGAGCAGAGTGCAGGGCTTGTTTCTGAGGGGTAGCCTGGTACAAGATGTGTCTAATAAGTTTTCACCAGAGCTATGGATCCTCTGTCTGAGGATTATAAACAAACAAGGAAAACCTGGTGAAGGGAATTGCTGCGTGCAAGCTCAGCGCTCGAAATGAGGCGCCTATAGATACCAAACAATGCCAATGTCGATATACTGAGGAGTCTGGTGGTGAAAACACGGGTTCAACTCTAGCCTAGGATTCATGTTGTACCTATGTGGGTGTCTGTCAGAGGGTTCTTACTCTCCCCAGTATGGCAGTGTGTGAACTGGGGATGGTTGGTGATGAGCCCGCTATAAAATGCAGAGAGTTGAAAGGATGAACAAATGCAATATATATGAATGTGGTATGTTTGTAGTGAATCAGACACACACCAAAAAATACACTGCAGTAGAGTGGGGAATGTGGTTTGACCATAGGGATACCAGGTGAGCTTAAGCTGTTAAGGCTGAAGCTTTGTCCTTAATTCACCCTGTCATTTCTAGGTATTACAGGGCACGGCACCAAATGTGACCCACTGTCTCACATCCAGTGTAACAAAAGGATGGCAACGTGTCGAGTATAGGGCAGGGGGTTGTACAGGAAGCGTTTGTAACCCTGAAAAAAAAAATACTGCTGTAAAATTATTTGGTGTATTTTGAGTACAGAGTATTGGGAAAACAGGTACTTAGGAGAATGTAATGGCTCAAGATACCAGAGCAATCTCTATTTTGCTTCATGTGAGCTGCGTACAGGTGTTGTGTAAATCTACAGAGGTATATTCGAGGTGATTGGCTGGGATTTAGTTCTGTGTGGGAGCAGGGGGAAAAGGTCTAATGGAAATGTTGACAGACCATTAACTAGAGTATCACTAATGGGTGCTATAATAGATGGAGATATTTTTAATTGTAAAGGGGTTAATTGGTATTCCTCATTTGCATTCCTCTCTTCCTGAGTGGTGGCAATTTGAGCTCACCCGTTGATAGGAGTGACTATTATATCCAGAGAATAAAAGGGATCACAATATTTTCTCCAAGAAAATAAGCAGGAGGGAAAACCAGAAATCAGTTACCTGACATGATGATTAGGCAGCTAGAGCTGTGAGAACACTGATTTTCCAAAGAGCTTATTGAGGGAGTGCCTGCAGGAAATCATAGTTTCTGTAGTAGTTAGAAGAATTTAAAAAAAAAAATTAATTGCTTTATATCTGAGCATGGGAAAAATAGCTCACAGTGGTCAAAGCATTTACCGTGACTTACCTGTTGTTGCAAACTTCCGTCCTTTTCTCTGTGGAGGTAAGGTTTTCCTGAATGCAGGAGAGAAGCTGCTGCTGCTCCCTTTTGCACCATCCGAGGTGGTGAGGGGGTTCTTACACAGCCTGTACCTGGGCACACAGGCCCCTGAAAATGAGGCTTTACTCCCAAAACTGATGGGAACAAATTTGGCTTTTGCTCCCTCTTGCCCCCTCAGGAGTTTAGCTCCATATAGTTGTGTTGTTTATAAAGTTTAAGTATATTTTACTGAATAAATAGCAGCTTTTTGTTTATAAAGTTAATGCCCTAAAGAATTTAGCCATGTACTCTTAAACACCATCTTGATGCATGTAGCGCAACTGCATTATTTGAGAGGAATTTTCCAATTTGTCAATCCTAAAGTACAAACTGTAATTTCTTCTCAGTCTTCCCAGCATCTCTGTATTTGTGCGTTTATTTAGTGGTCCGGACACTTTTTTTGGTGGAAGCGATCAGCTCTGACTTTCCCCACCTTTGCCCATATCGCAGAATCATTTGGTTGGAGGAGACCTTTAAGATCAAGTCCATCCATTGTAACTAGATGGGACTGACTTACCTGTAGTGCTGGAAAAAACCCTGCAGATTATTTTAATGAGTGCAGACAGGAGACCTCAAGTTTCAGGAAAGTTTCTCAACTCCCATTCCCAACCCCCTTGCTCTAGGCTTCCCTGTGGGTCGCTTTTACGGATTTTGTGATCAGTGGGCTTCCAGGCCTATATTTTTCAGGGTTCAGAAATGCCGTGGGACTTGCTGGAGCTCCTTGTCCACAGCCAAGTGAACAGGTAACTGAGTAACTCGCATGAAAGCAAGAAATTGGCTGCTCCTGAATGAGACTCAACCGGTCAGCCTTCCATCTGTAGGGCTGTGCTGGGTATCTGCCGCCCACTGGTTCTGTAGGCAGGGTGGTCCTCTTGCAAAGAATAACATCCGTGTGGTGCCAAAATCCCAGGCTACTTCTCAGCGTGATCAGGTTCCCAATCTGCTTCACCACACGGCCAGGCAGCGTTTGTGCCAGCATAAGGCTGGAGGAATAGCCAGGGGAGGGAGGAGAGCAGAGCCGTGTTCTCGGCTGTTTTCTGAGCCACAGTGCTGGCATACACAAATTGGAAATGCCAGGAAATTGTCAAGTGCTCTGTTAAAGCAACTGACCTGTGTGGTCATGTTTGTGTGCTGGGTCTGTACCCTTCTCTGCCTACCTTCAAGGAGGGCAGTGCCTGTGCTTGCTGCTTGGGAGGGGGTGGTGTGGAGTCCCAGGGCAGGGCTTCCCGGCTGCCCACGGTGTTTTCCTCGCTCCTGTAGGCTTCAGCAGTCCCGAGCTCAGGGCAGCAGCTTGGACATGTGTGCTGCTTGGCACTAGAGTCATTCAGGTGGAAGCTGAAGCGCACTGTAGTGTCTGTAGCGTGAGGACTTTTTGCTTTAAAAGTCACTGAGCGCTTTGGCAGGAGGACCATTCTCACGCTGTGAAGTGCCCTCTGCATTGTGTAGCGCGAGGAAGTGATTTGGCTGAAAAGAACACCCTCCTCTGTGGGTTTTTTTGGATTCTTCCTCATTCCCACCCACAATTATTTCTGTTCTGGATCATTTCCATGACCCAGTTCCCTGCAAGGCCACACAAATGGGAAAGAGCAGCAGGGTGGGGGGTGGTGACAAGCAAGCTTGAACCTCCTTGCCTTTCTACTCTGCAGGACAGAGTGCTGCTTTGGGGCTAGGGAATTGAGGCTGCTGGAGCAGAAATGGAGCCCAGTGTGAGAGCAACCATCGTGACACATCCCAGAATAAGAAACCCACCTACTACCCCTGGTATGAGCTACACAGTAAACTCCATTTTGCTGGTCCATCCACATGTCTGGAGGTTTCTACCAGCACTGCTGTGCTGTAAAACCAGGTGTCTGGAGCTGGGACCTGATTGTAGGAGTGTGTCTTTACCAGCTTTAATGGATTTTAGCTAGGTGCTAACTGGCTCCAGAAGAACTACTTATAGCTTAACATTCCTGTTGAAAACATACCGTTTAGTAATTAATGGGTTTGGAAAGCAGCCAGAATCTTTCAATCTAATCCAGTTTAAGAAAAAAGAATCAACTGACTCTTTTTTGAATGGTAAATATCATGAAATATTTTAGAACAAGTCATGGTTAAAAATAGCCCAGTTGCACCAGCTGTCATGTAGGATAAATCACTCGCATCAGGACGTGATCTTTGTGATTAGTGGTCTATGCAAATAAGCACAGGGTTTTGCTCCACATTTTGTATTCAGGCAAAGTTCCCCGTGGACTTCAATGGGAATTTTGCCTAAGCAATAACAGCAAAATTGGTCCCATGTGAAAAAAATGAATCACTGGGGAAAATTAAGAGATTTTTCTTAAAGGCACAGATGGCAGTTAAGCATTTAACTTTAATTGGCTTTTTACATGAGTGGGGACCCCTCTACTGTTGTACCTTCACAGGAATCCTCCTCGGTACCCTGAGAAGAGAATTGTGTGTGATGGTGGTGGGTGGCCAATTGCTGGGAGGGATAAAGCCAGCGTACTCTGGGGGCGCGAAAGGGTGCTTCAGAGTGATGTGAAAGAGCTGAAGCAAATGCCAAGATGGAGATGGAACAACGGGAGCTTCCTTCCCTCTCACTGTGTGAGTAACTTTACTTGTTGTGGTAGCTCTGTGTGTGTGAACAGGGAGAGGAGGGCAAAATGAACCACTTGTGGCTGGGAGAAGGAACAACTACAGAACATCCAAGGGTTTAAGAATGCTTGAGGGGAAAAGACAAGCTTGTCTGGGGCATGGAATGAAATCAGTTGGGAAAAGTGGCCTCTAAGGCTCAATTGAGTATTTCAGCAATTGAAAATTAATTGCCAATAGATCCTTAGGTTTTCTTTCACTTCACTTAGCATGATCGTAGGTGGGTGCTAAAAGCATGAACAAACCAAGTCTGAGAAAATTGCTTAAGATCAAGGTTATGGTGAGCACTGCACTTGGTTTGGGATGGAGTTTGTTTTCTATGTGTTTTCCTCAAAATAACCCACTGCTGTTTTGAAGTATTCATTAACTCAGCTTTAAATCCAAATCAAAATGGACATTTCCTCCACAGCTCTTGGAGATATGATCCCCAGGAGCTTTGGTTGTGGGACTGATAAGATGTGGAAACTGCCCGCAGGTGCAATAACATGTAGTTTGGAAGATGGTTGTATCTGAGTGAATTCAGTTACTGGGGTGAACAATGTAGTGGCGACATAGCCAAGTATTTCATGCCTATGGATTAAAACTTGTAGTTCTTCAAATTGCTTAGGAAGTTACAATGACTTTACAGCAATATCTCTGTTAAAGTAACACAGAAGAATCTGAGCGGGCAGTTTCTCTGGTTTTGGTGTATGACTTGGGGCAGAGAGAGGGAAGGTCTTAAAATCTGGAGGAGTATTGGGAATAAGAGGCTTTTATGTGACAGGAATCTCCAATGGATGAAAATCAAAGAATTTCCCAATTACTGCACAGCCACAGCTCTTCTTAAAGTGTCCTTCAAGGAAGGTAAAAACCTGAAGCAGAGCTGCGGGCTAGCCTCTGGGTGAGGCAAGAAGCTCCCCTTCCAGGGCCGCCTCCAGTCTTCTGCACTGCAGGTGCTTTCTTTCCAGATCTTTTTTCCCCTGACAAAAAGGGGAATATCTTCAAATCCTGTTCTTCTTTGTAAGCGTCCTTTGAAACAGTCTCTTGGACAAGGCTTTGCTGCCTTGTTTCATGGGGTTGCAAGAGGTGTGCTGGGATGTGTGCTGTTACAGCGAGCAGCAAGCAAGGTACTAATGACTGTGAGAGAGAGCTGTGGGAGCAGGCTTTTGTCAGGCTATGGCTGCAATGTTAGTATTGGTTATGTGGAGAAGGTCACCATGTCTTGCAGTGTCTGTAGGTGGTCTGGAATGTGAAGGGAGACCGTTATGCCAGTCAGGGAGTAGTGAAGGTGTGGGATGTTCTTCCGTGCTCTGTAGGCAAGGTCATATTTGTGTGCTAGCACCGCTTTTCATGTGAATGTGTGTGACTTTGAAAGGACTTTATTCCATTACCATAATTTCTGGTAATTACTTTTAGAAATAAATTCAACTGTTTTACAACATCAGAATCAAAGATTTATGGAGGAGAAGAATGTGGCTGTAACTTAAGACAGGAGGAGGAATGAAATGGCGTTTAACAATGGCTAATACATTTAGACATCTCCCCTTCCACTGGCTTTTATGCAGGAGGGAATGCTTTTGCTTTGTGTCCAGGCTGCAGGTTTGGGGGAGAAAAGCAAAACTGCACGTGTTCTGCAAGGAGGAGCTATAACACAGATCCAGCTCTGAAGAAAGGAAATATTTATAAAAATGAGCATAAAACTGTGTAGTTTCCTCCTGAATGCTTTTCAGACCGAATGCTTCTTTCCAGAGCGTGCCTCTTCTACCAATATAAGTAAACCAGCATAAATGTCATGCTCATTCTGTCTGAGCAGCGCAGTTTTGATCTTGGGCAATGGGAGCAGGTGGTGGGAGGTTGTCTGGCTGAGGTGAAGAAGCTCCTCCCCTCACTCCCCAAGCAGCGGGCTCATCTGCGTCAGCAGTAATTGTGTGCTGTGCACTGCTTTGCAGGGAGGGTGAGAGCACACAAGACATCTATGTGTGGTATCAAGCTGAGGCTGAGGTGTTCCTTTTAAGTGGCTGCTCATTTCCTTGAGCCATACCATGGGCTAGAGGTTAACTTACACATTCTCCGCAGAAGAATAATATCTTTTTTTTTAGGGGGGGGG
>NW_010419014.1:0-1474 GCF_000710305.1 Buceros rhinoceros silvestris
AATACATATATAAATATATATTTATCTATAAAATAAACATAGTTCTATGAGTAAAAGGGAATTGCAGAGCCAAAGAAAACATTCGGAGCTGTTTTATGCATCATTATCATTACACATCAATCACGGAGTACATCACTGGGCAGTACTTTAGAAACTTTTTCATGTGGCTTTTTGGAATCAGAATTTAAATCTTCCCCTATCATTACAGAAGCTGACACAAAACTGGGTAGAAAAAGCTGATTTAATGAACCCATTTGGAAATTTTCACCTCCCTCATCTGGAAATCTGTAAAAGCTGCAATATTTTTTGAAAAGGACCAGTGCTGATTAATTAACTTCTAACATTCTTGCTTTAATTAAAACAGAACCTGGGACCGAGCCATTTTGGCTGGAAAATTGCTTCTGGAAAACTAAAATTCAGATGACAATTATTTGTGTTTGGTCAATGCCAGCTCTGGGTAGGAATCTGAATTCTGTTCTTTCTGAATTGCACTACATTACAAAGCGTGATTTTGAACAATGCCATATTCCGAATCTTACTCCTTTTGTCAAAAATATTCCATCGGAATACCTCGGTCTCAAAACTGCAGCACAACTAGTCTGGGACCCTTTTAGAGGAAGCCATGGGGCTCGTAGGTCAAATACCAGCTGAACTGGTATCACGGTGTCGATAAGGGTGCTGGTATTTCCTGTATTGTACTATATGGGAGGTCTCTCTTTCCTGATGTGCTTAAAAAACACCACAAAAGTAATTTTGAACCAGCTCTAGAGTTAATTGGCACTTGCTGAGGGATGTCATACTTGCATCATTTATCATAATACTAAAACCAGTACTTAGCTGTACAGAGCGCTTTCATGCTTCTTGCTTTTTTTTGAAGTGCTGTACAAATATTTGTTAATTCCATTACTTACTGATTATAATAATTATGACCTGAATTTAGCGATCAACACACGCACAACATTATTCTCATTTATTTTACGTACAACTCTGAATGTCTTGAAAGCCAACGCTCTCATGAGCTGCCTTTTGGAAAACGAACAGCAGACTCTGTAGGTCCTCAATGTCACTCAGCCTTTGGCCACTTCCCTACCAGACAGACCACTTCAGACGTGTCACCTCTCTTGTTGCATTGCTCCACCACAGCACGGCCTGGCTGGGGGACAGGCAGCTCCCCAGCTCGGAAGTACGATCGTCTAGACTGTACAGTGCCCAAGCTAAATCTATCATCACTGATTATAATAAATCTATCATCTGTCATGATTATACATCAGAAGCAGCATATCAGTGCTAGTGATGGTAAAACCACTTTGTATCTGCTTTTCAGGCTGTATGGACTAAATTGAGGTTGTATAAGCTGTAAATCACAGATGGATCTTGGAGTCCTGACTATAAACAGTAATGACTTCTTTTAAGGAATGCATGAAACTAAAATAATAATAGAATATAAAATTATACAATAAATACAAAATCTAGT
>NW_010419015.1:0-17466 GCF_000710305.1 Buceros rhinoceros silvestris
ATTAATTTTATTATATTATATTTATTATTCCATTTCACCTTACCTGATTTGCTCATGTAGCTGCTATTCCACTTCATTCAGCTCAGAACTGCTGCTGTCCCTGTGTCCTTTTACGTGCCAGTTATTTTCGCCTTCCCCTGAAGGCAGTGCATCTCTGGCAGATTCAGCCGGAACAGCATCTGTTGTCCTTCTCTTGCTATGTGAGCAGTTTTATTTCATCTTACCAGCAAAGTGGCTCTCTCAGGGGTTCCTGAAATGGGGAGCCAAGACAGCCACCTCAAAGAGGACCTGAAGCTAAGAAGATCTGAAAACATCGGATAAAGCAGGGGACAGAAGGTTTAAAGAAGCTCCTCATGTGCACAGTGTAGTTTACTGATTTTCTGTACAACAGCATGTGGGTGCCATTTCCGGAGCACGGGGCAGTATGTAACTCTTCTGCTTTTTTCTTTCCTCCCCCACCACTCACCCATCCCACCAGTCTCGTGAGCTAGAAATTGCAGTTTATTGGAGAGACTGGAGAGAACTATGTGCAGTGAAGTTTTTACGTTTGGATGACTTCCTTGATAACGAACGTCACGGGATGTGCCTCGCACTCGAACCCCAAGGAATGCTTTTTGCAGAGGTATAAATGTAAGCTTTGTTTCTTTTCCAGAGATCTCTGTCTGTTCAGGGTGCCTGCCCTGAAAGCAGTTGTCCAACGCAGGATACAAGGAATGGAAGGAGCAATAATCTAGAAGGGTAGAATGACACCTGAAATCTTTTTTCATCTATATCGCATATAAGAATAAGGAGCAGCATGATATAATAGATGTACACACAGGCCATAGCCCGGAGTGACTCTTCAGCTGCTCCGCTGTAATTATACGTGTGTGTGCGGTGAAATCTGTTGGTTTTTATTTGCTTTCATTATGAGTCATTGGTGACACTTTAATTAAACATACGGCCTATTGGTCAGAACTGAATCACAGAGACTGTCAAATCGGAGATCTAAACTCCCTCTGGGTATGCTTATTTTATCATCTTCTGAGTCTAATAATAGTTTGAAGTACCATCAATGAAGAGATCATCCAGATAATCCCTTAAAAGCCGCAGTACTTTCTCCTTTGTGTAGTGATGAAAGTTCCTGTGGTTATCTTTCCAAAAGCAGGATCTTCACCTCATGTACCAGAATTTGCCTCCGCTCCCTGCTGGCTCGTTTTCTGTGGTTTTGTTTTGTGGGGACTGTTTTTTAGTTTTTTGTTTTTCATTTCTGTGCCACAGACTACTACTCTGTTTACCCTACAGATGGCTGTGTTCTTTACGTGTGGCTTTACAGATTAGATCAGTTTTGTTTGGGCTATGAATTGGTCTTAATTCTGCAGGCTTTCTGCATTTCAGGTATCAGAAGATTCCAACATGTAAAACCCCAGCTGAAGTAACGGGTGTTTAGGGGGTGAAGCTAGAATAGGAATCCAGAGTCTCTGGGAGTGACTCCTCACTTAGCAAGTAGATACGAATGGAGAATTGGATGAGAGAGCAGCCACGTGTGAAAGTTTGTGTTGACAATGTAAGTGAAGAATCCTGACAAATCGCCTTTGCCTCTCTGACAGGTGATGTTCTGTAACCCCGTCATTCAGAGAAAGCCAAACCTGCAGCGACAGAAGCGCATTTTCCCCAAACAGAAAGGTGAGCTGCAGGACTGGCTGCTCACTATTGAGGGTGTGTAGGTGAGGGCAGGGGTTTGCACTCCCACCCCATTGTATTTGTGAGACTAATTAAAGTGCTCATTAATTACTGTGTGTAAGTAGGCGGCCTTTATTAGAATGAGAAGGTTTGTTCAGTCACAAGAAGCGCAGGCAGCCTGGCTGCAGCATGGTGTGGAACGTGATGTTGTTGTGTTTCTATCCACAATTAACGTTATTAGGAAGATACAATTACTAGTTATTTCACAGACTTCTTAGCAAGATGCAGGGCCCAAGCTGTACTAATCTAGCCAGCAGTGCTGTTACTGGTGAGCAGATATTGGAAGGTTTTCTGGAAAACTCTGAGTTATAGCAGACTGTAGCGCAAACAGGCTACTGAGAGTCTGTCAAGTCATCAGAGCTGGCAGCTCAGGTTAATAGTTTAGGGACTGGAATAACTTCCATACTTCCTTTTTTGTCTGTAATTCTTCCTTGTGGAGCTGAGTAAGGTAAGACTTTACGTACTGAGAACTCCTGGCAGTGGGGATAAATGAGGGTTTATATTTATATTCTTCAGGAAGTAGTAAAATTCATTAAAACATCCCAAATGTCACACTCCTTCTAAGACATTTTCAGAAACTTTCTGTTAACAGGCTGCACGGTTAAAACGCACCATTGAAACAGAAGAAAACCTGACTTAATATAAAATAATATTTTAATGGTTTATGCAATTTCTACTTGAGGATTGTTACGATAATATATGGGGCTGAACTTCAGTGAAATAGTGGATCTGTTCCATTGTCGTCGTTACTAAACTTTCTTCCCTTTGAAAAAAGCCCATTCTGCCTAGGGTGGGCTGCCTTTCTGAGAAAGCCACGGGTGTTTGGGTGAACATGGTGATTCAACGGTACGTGAGGTTGTAATTTGTGTGTTGTAATCTCACTGGTGTTTTGACTCTGACTCCTCCAGGGAAGGAGTTTCTCCGAGCTCCTCAAATGAACATAAACGTAGCTGCCTGGGGTCGCCTGATGATGAGTTTCCTTCCTCCGTGTAGTTCCATAAGCACTCTGAGTCCCCCGCTTCACGATCCCGTTCACACAGACTTCTCTCCAGTTCCCCCGCAAAGTCATGTTGATCCAGTGTCCAAACCGAGCAGGTAAGTCCTGTTCTGAGTGTGGCTGGATGACGCTCTGGAATGGGATAGGGTAGATCTTACAATTCTGTTCTGAAGGAAGATACTGATGAGAAGAACTTATCTGTGGGACTTGATTCAGAATTTTAAGAAAAACCAGTGCTGCCTGAAATGATGCGGTTTCAGTGAGGTGATAGTGGGGTGTTCTGTATGCTGTGGCTACCTGATTTATTGTTAGCAGCTGCACCAATTTCCAGAACTGATGTCCCAACAAGTCAGAGCCAGGGGAACTTCAGATTTCTTTTCCTCTGCAGTAAGATATCTCCACTTTTATGCCTGCAGATAAGTAAACACTGTGGTTTAAAACAAACAAACCAAAAATCAACAAAACCAGATTTTTGGAAGTTACTTTATATACACAAAAAAGTGTACTGTTTCTGTGCTGTAAATTTAAGAGACTCATTAAGCATCTCCACCAGGATAGTAATTAACTCTGTGCAGGGTCATGGTGTGATTCTTATGGTAAAAATTCATGAGGTTACACGTACCCCACTTTAACCGTTAGTGTAATGTAGCACTCGGAAGGTTCATAGCTAAGCTTTGAAATATGCTGTAGAAGAAAACTCTCAAAAAAAATTCTGAAATTGATTTTGAAAAATTGTTGGAATTAATTTTAGAGAATTAGTCATTCTCTAAAAGAGACTGTTCCCACTGATTCACTAGAGCTGGAAAAGAAAAAAAAATGAAGTCAGTTACTGTGTTGCTATTAAAATCTTTTTAGTAAGACTTCCTTTAAATTCTTGTTCGTAGTGACGTGTTTCTACACACCCCTGCAGTGTCAGAGAGGTGCTGTTGGAATGCGAGTCGAACCATCACCAGCTCGTTTTCTTTTCAGTCGTTTAGGAGAACGTATGTCTTGTTGTTACTTCACAGACATGTGGTGTGAGTCGGGAGTCCCGTTGTCCACTGTATAGGACTGAACTGAGCTTTGCTCGCGTAGCAAAGGGGATGGGAAGGTGTGTGTGTACAGTCTTCTGCCCTGAGGCAATCTCCTCCAATTCTGTCTTACAAATGCAGTGTCTTCCCTGTGGCTAAGCTCACTTTTGCTGAGGAAGCACCACCCAAGCCTCCACGCCTCTTTCTGATGGCCAACTCCAAAGAATCTCCTGCAGATTCTCCGGTAATCACCTGGGCTAATAGGGAGACTTTTCTTTCTTGGTTGGGATTCTTTCAAGGCCTGGTTCTTCTTGTTTGTGTATTATTGGAGAAATTAACTGTGCTTCAGGCAGGCGCCGCCTCATTAGCTGACTGATCTCCAGGGATTCGGAATCCAGTGAACTATTTTGGCGTGGAGTCTTCTCAAAAGTGTTGCAGGGAGGGAGGGTCAGCAGGCTTTTAGGACCTGCTGAAATTGTCATTAAAGAATCTTGGCAAAATCAAGAAGAGCTCTACTTTCCTGACAGGAAGGAGCAGGAAAACAGTTTTGAGTATAATGGTTAACAACCTGTGTTCTACTGCACCTTACTGTTTCCCATTTGGCTTTGGTGGCAGAAGAAACTGCATTCTTTGATCATTGTGACTCTTTCTGGGACATGAGATGCCTTTTTCTTCTAGAAAAGAAATGTTTTATCCTAGACTTATAAAAGCATTTACTCTACAGGTCTTGACCCTATCCAAAAATGTTGTACATGGGAATAGCTTTGTGTGACCATAGACAATCTGTTTTCCTGCTGCTTCCCTCCTAGCAGAGGTGATGACCGACAGCAAGTGCTTGTCTGTGGTTGTGCTGGATCATGACAAAGGAGAAAATTTGGACGTGGGTGTTCAGGTCTGACGTGGTGATTCCAGAGGATGACACACTGCAATTTTCTTCCTGTTCCTAGTGTCTGAAGAGGCTGCATGTTGAGGAGAAGTCTTGCAGCTCTGCTATAACAGAATTTCCAGTCCTGGCATCTCCAAGGTAACTATGGAGAGCATGAGCTGTCTTGGGTCACAGATTAAAGAGGCACTGAGCTGAAATTTTTGAGCGTGCAGTCTGAAATTCTGCTCAAGGTACACTTCGGGTTCTCAGCAGCAGACTCAGAGCAGAGTGTAGTCAATACTGTGAAAAGTCTGCTCTGAACTTTACTTGTCCAGATGTCTGCTGCGTCTCAGCCGACTGGTAGACTGTGCACTCCAATGCGATGATAGGTGACTTCGGTAGAAGGTAAAGTCACTTAACTCTCTTCAAATGCTTCCTTGTGTTTGAAGTTTTATGGTGTAGCCTTTTCAGACATGTCTGCATTCTACGAAATACATTTCAGAAACACTTGGCATCTATCGCACTCTTCTGTTTCTGTTGGTATGCAAGATACACCGTCTTTCATTACACGGGAAGGCATGAAACAGTAAGTTGCTCATAGTTTATGGCAGTTATATATACGCAAGTTGTATGTAACAAGGGCAGTAAGTATACCCAAACCAGGACGATTAAAAAAAATGTACTATTGTTGAACAGATACCGACCGAAAAAGCACAATTAGTAAAATGTATCTAAACTGGTCTTTCAGTTCAGATCATAGATTTACGTTCATCATTTCATCATCACTTTTGAGGGTTCCCATCTTCAAAGCCATGTAGTCAGGATAGTCACGCATCTACCTACCTTCTCTCTGAGAAGGCTGAGGAGGCAACTGAGTCCTTCATGGGTGGATACTCAGCACTCTGTTTCACTTGCTGGAGGAGTATGGAGTATCTGCTGCCTTTTAAAGATGATTCTGGACTAAGCGTTTAGGATGTGGGTTGTTGGTTGTTTTTTTTTAATTCTTTCCAAGCAATTCTGCAGCCCGAGTTTCCTTGGTAACACCTTGTGGCTGACATAATGTCCTATAGCATCTCTTTTATTCAGCTACTCTTTTTCCAGCAACATCTTATGTCTGTTGTCTCACCATGTTTCATTTCGAATTCCTGTTTGAGAACTTCTCCTTATGCCCTTGTCCTACTAGCACTCGATATACAGGTTCATATCTGATTAATGCAATTGCTGTCGAGCCTGCTGAAGGGAGTGTAGGTGAAATTGGATTTTCCCATTTCAAGGATGGGGTTGGAGGGGAACTAATCCTGTTATGGGAAGTAACAGAGAGAGCAAGCCTTGGAGAGTCAGAATTGTCGCTCCTGTTGCCAGCACAGATGGAAGTCAGACTGCTGCCACTGAGAGCGGTTTCCTCACCTTGTGGTTACCTGCCCCTTTCTTCAGTGGCAGAACAGCAGCAGCAAGCCTAAGTTTGCAGGATTTCAGCTTGGGTGAGGAGCAGTTGACACAGCTGTTTGCTTTCCCTTCTGCTATACAGAGCTTCTGTACAAACTGTACAAATACACACTCCTTTGTTACCTGTTTGTGCACCTTTTGGGTATTGTATCAGCAATTCTTCTTTGTTTGTCTGCAGGAAAAGGACAGTTCAGCTTGAGGATTTTCACTGCATTGCTATGCTGGGACGTGGCCACTTTGGGAAGGTAGTATAGAAATGTACACAGTGTGGAGGAGGGCTGTACACTGTGGTTGTGAAGATGGGCCTCAGGGTCTGAATAGAAACGCTGCAGTACAGAAGAGGTTTGTTGCAATGCAGATACACAAACCAAACCCAGCCCAACCACACGAGCAGCCGGTAACTGTGGTTAACAGTCAAAACTCCTGAAGAATTGCAACTTCAAAGCCTGGAGAAAACCATCCTGGGAGCACTAAGTCATTTCATAAAGCACACCATTACCATTCCTTTCATTATCATAGTGATCACTAGTGGAGTAGCTCCGTTCCCAAAAACTGTGTGCGTAGTTGTTTGCTGTGAGAGCTCTGAGGTGCCTGTAAAGCACTGAGCCAGCTGTGATGCTGCTGTTTGTGAAAAGAATATAACACGCCCTGACATCCTTCTGGACTGCTGCACCACAAGGAGCAGAAAAGAAGTGCTCCATTTTTGGAGTTGCTTGAGCTAGGTTTTGAGAACGGCTCTCTGGAGTGGATGGAAATACTTTGTGTCAATGGGAGTCAAAGTAATCCAATAAGGAAGTAACAGATTTGTTTGACTTACAGCTTTTCTGTTGTCTTTCAGGTACTGCTGGCCCAATACAAGGCCACTGGGAAGCTGTATGCTATCAAAGCCTTGAAGAAAAAGGATATTATTAGGAGAGATGAAATTGATAGGTGAGCTTTGTTTAGAGATGGCACTGTTGCCAGAGGGTACGTTAACGCACCTGTAATCAAATGTTAGTAGGTGTGATGTGTACTGGGTATGGTACTACAGAGGTTGAATGTGACCTTAAGACTTGGGTAACTAAAATCAGGAATAAGGAAACTTGTAACAGTGCTGCTTTCTAGCTTCCAGTGGAATAACACCGGAAGAACAGTCTAAAACTCAAGGTTTGGAAGTATCTAAAATAAATTATTAGCCCTCATTTTATTTCTCTAACTTAAGATACAAAGATTTTCTTCTTCATTCTCTTAAACAAGGCTTTTCTGACAAGTTTTAATACTGACGTTTTTGTTCTTTGAATCCTGGCAGCTTGAACTGTGAGAAGCGGATATTTGAAGTGGTCAATTCTTCTGACCATCCATTCCTTGTGAACATGTTTGCATGTTTCCAGACACCTCATCATGCTTGTTTTGTGATGGAGTATACTCCGGGTGGTGATCTTATGATGCGCATACATGAAGATGTCTTTCCGGAGCATATGGCTCAGTGAGTTAGAATTAATCTAATTTCCAGGCACTACAAATTTTTAACTTGATTCTCATTTATATTTCCTGATAACTATTTCTCTCTTTCAGGTTTTATACAGCCTGTGTCATCTTGGGGCTCCAGTTCTTGCATGAGAAGAAGATTATTTATAGGTAATGCAGCGAAGAGTCAAGACAGTTCAGCAGCTTGAAAGTTTATTTTTCCTGTAACTCCAGAGCTCACTGTCTTGCTGGGTTTTCTAATCTTTCTGTCTGTCTTTGTTTTTCCCATCGCTATCAGCATGTTCATCATGCTTACAGTAAAGAAAGTCATCTAGAAGCTATTCATCTGCCATGCTGCAGGTGATTAATCCTCTGTGACATGTCAATACATTCTGGGGGGCACCTCTAAGTCACTGCTTTCTTTTTTACTGTGATAGGCAAGTAATTAGTCACGCTGTTGTGTGTGGGATGCTCTTTTCCAGATGAATAAGCCCCATCCAGCTCCAAGCTACTTTGTGAGCCTTTAATTAAGAGGAAAATACCGATAAATTAAGGGGAATCTTCCCAATAATACATCATTTAACCCAAATACAGACTTTACTGAGATTTTATTCTCTTTATTAACATCCAGCTTCTGCCTCTTGCAATAAAAGATATCGGATGGAAATCCTCAGGTTTCACCCACCATTTTCTCTCCTCTCCTTTACCTTCAGGGACCTGAAATTGGATAATCTCCTTTTAGACGCTGAAGGATTTGTGAAGATTGCCGATTTTGGATTGTGTAAGGAAGGTGAGTGACTGGTGAAGCTGAAATCGAACCATCAGGACCAGTTTAGGGTCTGGGCTTTAGCAGTGGGTCCACAAATACAAGTATTGAGGTGGTTGTGTGTAACTTGTATTCATCCCCATCTTAAAAATAAGACCAACCTCACAAAACCAAAAAACCCAACAAACCAAACCACAGAAACACCTCACCTGTCTGTTCATGATGAACTTGGAAAGAGAGCTTTGTCCTTTAATCTTCAGGAAACCTATGAAGGACTTTACAATGTCCTTGTTTGTTCAAAGGAGCCAGAATACACGATACTACCAAGCGCGTGCTGGAGTAAACGAGCAGTGGAATCTGCAGGGAGTTTCCTCGGCTTTGCTGTTTCTTTAAGCATTGTCTGTGCGTTATTTGGAGTTGTAAGAGGCCTCAGGTTTCATACTTCCTTATTGGCATTTACAAGCATTGATGAGAATCTTGCCCAGTTAATGATGTTAGAATATCAAGTGATAACCGACAGCTCTCAGAAGGTGAGGCTGCATGTGATCCATTATAGTAACGTGTGTGGGATTTTACAAAAGTGTTCTTTTCCTACAGGAATAGGTTTTGGAGACCGCACAAACACCTTCTGTGGCACCCCGGAATTCCTGGCTCCAGAAGTCCTGACGGACATCTCCTACACCCGGGCAGTGGACTGGTGGGGCTTGGGAGTTCTCATTTATGAGATGCTTGTTGGTGAGGTAAGGCCACCTTTCGCTAAGGGGATCTTGCTAAGCAGTTTGGGGGACAGTAGTACCCGACCACATGAGATAAAATTTTGCAAATGTAGCCAACTACCGGTACTTCAGTGACGTTTTTCTCATTCACAGTGCTTGCCAAACACTAATTAATCCATACAACACCCTGCTATTCTCATCCCTATTTAATAGTGAGGAATGGGTGCTATGTGGATTAAATAATAACGTCACAATTGCAGGCACCATTCCCTGGCGATGATGAGGAAGAAGTCTTTGACAGCATTGTCAACGATGAAGTCCGGTACCCACGATTCCTTTCATCTGAGGCACTTTCTATAATCCGTAAGGTAATGGGCTGATGGGTCTCTGGGAGTCTGGGGAATTTGCTTTACCGTGTAAGTGGATCCAAGGGACCATCAGGACTGGATACCATTCGTGTGTGTAACCTGGAGCTGCCTACACAGCCTAAGGAAACAAGCAAAATTTCCAGATATTTTTCCTCTCCTTCCGTTTACATAAATACTGTTCTTCTGCCTCAGGATGACTAAGCAGGCCTCTTACGGAGGTCAGTGGCTGCTAAATCTGAAACGCAGAAGTGTTTATTCGAGGGCAGGAATGTCAGAGTCATTCAGTGGAGGTGGCTTGATTCAGTTGTTGAATGTGACCCAGTAGTCGCAGGCGCATAATTTAAGATGAGATGCTTCATGCAGTTTACAGCGGGAATCTTACTGATGTTTTGGCAAGGAGTTTACAAGGAACTAGGTCTGAGCTGTTACTAGCAGAGTCTGACCTTGCTGCAAAGTGAGAATGAGAAAACACTTGAGGGGTCAGTCCACCTCCTTTCCTTGGGTTTTCTCTCTGGAACGTTATTTCTGTCCATCCTTGTTCCCATTGTTTAATTTTGAACTGGTATTTCCTGCAGCTTCTTCGGAAGTGCCCAGAGCGTAGACTGGGAGCAGGAGCAAGAGATGCAGAAGAGATTAAAATCCAGGCCTTTTTTAAGGTAGGACTCGCTTTATCCTCCCCTCATTGCCTGCGTTTGAGCCGGGTGATTTGCTTTCTGTTGGCATTGAGGCACGTTTCCATTAGTTATCAGTGAGATCTCAGTGGTAGCTCCTGCTGCACCTCATTGGTGCGTTGAGGAATATGTATTTCAGTCCATGTTTGAAATAACATCCTCCCAGTGCGTTTGCTGGGATCCGTGAGCTTCCAGAGCCAGTTCAGTATTTCTCGTGCTGCCTCTGTGTACAGATACACCTCCCTTTGGAGCCGCCAGTGGACGCCACTTTTTAAATCAAACTGCAGCAGGCAAAGACTGTGATGACAGTGGTTGCCAGTCGGTTTATCTGATGGCACCTGCAGGATGTACCTAAATCCTAAGAGAAATTGAGGTTAAAGACACATTTTCATTGGGTCAGGGGTGTATGTCTGTTCCAGGCAAAGGTGTTACCGTTCCCCCTTGTCATTACCCATCTGCCAGAGGTATTAGCCTTGTAGCTCCCGGCTGGCTTTGCCCTGGAGTAAGAAAAGAACTTGGATGTCAGCAGAAATTGAAATTGCTGGGAGATCCGCAGGTCCGCCTGGCTGCAGCTGCGCTTTAGTTCTGCCCCACCTAACTACCATTTGACTGTAGCTTTTTCTTGATATTCTGAAGAACAGCCCCAGACTGTACAGAACCTCTGTACCACCTGTCCTACTCCGACTGTCCTGTTTGCCTTGGGCCTTTTTTCAGTTCTCTTGTTTCTAATTAGTAGAAATAAGACACGTTGCAAATGATCTGGAAGGGAGGCTGCAATCCTCCCTTACTTTCACATTTCACCTTGATATCAGTCTGGCCTGTTCTCTCCCAGGGAATTGATTGGGACGCCTTGTTTGCCAGGACCCTGAAGCCTCCTTTTGTGCCCACTTTAAGAGATCCGACCGACACCAGCAACTTTGATGAAGAGTTTACATCGCAGAAGCCAATCCTCACTCCTCCAGAGGAGGCTGCTCTCCTAACCCGTAAGGAGCAGACTGTCTTCAAGGACTTTGACTTTGTCTCCAGGCACCTTGTAGGTGTTTGATTTCTGTGCTGTCAGAAACATGAAGATTGTTACCACCTTGATAGAGTGTAGAGAGGACCCAGCATGGGCCATGGAAAAGCCAGCAGAATTCGTAGAACTGGTAGTGCCAGTGACCTCAGGATGAGTGTGCCCTGCAAGCAGAGTTAACCTGCTGTGGGTTTTTCAGCCTCATTTGTTGGAGGGATGGGAGATGTCAATTATCTTTAAGGAGTAATTAATGTTTGACTGGATCTATCTTCTGCTGCCATCGAATACAGGTGGAAACTTGGAATTTAAGCTAGACTTAATTTAATGAAACCAAATCTTGTCTGCAAGCCAGGTTACTCTTTGCGAAAAGGAGCTTTTAAAAGTTGCGTAGTAGCAGGGAGAATGGCCACTTCTCACCGATTTTCTAGAAAAGATACACAGCATTCCCTCTTTGTAATGATTTTATTCCTGTTCCCAGTCATAATCGTGTGCGTGCCAGAGAACGAATGGATTTTAACACAAAGACAATGATGTTTGGGTTTGATAATGAGCCAAGCAATCTGCCTTAAGGAAAAGGAGTCTCTTTTCAGGATGCTAAATCGTAGCTATTGTTTTTAATGACATAAAAAAGCCACAGCTTTGCACATGCTACTTTTCTTGGAAATAAAGATACCTTTCCTTATAATGAAATTTCAGCTTTTCATCTCCTCTTTGTTAGCTGAATGTTTCCGATCAGGGCTAACCATATTCTGCTCAACAGGCAGGGGTTTATTTTTCCCCAATAAATGTCAACAGCAATATTTTCTTCCTCCCTTCCTTCTTTCTCAGCCAAGTGGTCTGTGCACACACGGCATGGTGTCAACAGCTGTCCCATACAGAGGACAGCAGTCAAGGTGTCTCTCCATGGATTTTATCAGTGTGTGTATATCCTGTGCCTTTTCTGGGATAGCTAAATAATGACAGTGTTAATATAGGAGAATCGGTAAGTTAAAGGTGATTTCATTTGCCTGGTAACAGATTCTGTAATTATACTCAAGAAGGTACATTTTCTTCTCTTAAATTCATAATGTTTGCTTGTGAGGAAAAAAAAGAAGGAAGGATATCTGGAAGCGGAGCATCACCCTGATGACAAATAGGGCCACACAGCCATTACCCTTTCTGTCTTCAGCAGAGGAGGAGAGGAGGTGAGCTAACGCAATTGTAATCTATCTGGAGATAAGGTTCGGGTGCTAGTGAGTCATTATTAAATCGAGGCCGGTCTACGTGATTCAGAAGTCCGAGAGGTAAGAGCTATGTTTGTGCAAACCAGAAATAATTCACACTGAAGCCAGACTTCCTATTTTCAGAGCCGGGTACAACTGCTGCTGAGAACTCCCACATACAGATATCCTTCCAACCCGCTGCTCTGCCTTGCAGCGTAACGGCCCATTTCCAGCAGGATGCACATTTTTCTCACCCTTGTTTGAGTAGCGACGCTTGGTTTGGTGTTGGCCCCTGCGGTGTGTTTTGTGACTCCTGAAGGACAAGGCCTCTGTGAAGTGGTAAGTAGGACAGTGGATTGTTAGCACAGGTGAAACCTCGAACTTGGGTTCAGAGAGGCATGAAGAACCAAAAAAAGCATGTTTATTAATCTTTTAATTTATACTTTATAGTAGAGTAAAAAAAGTATGTAAATTACCATCCTGGTGCATTTTAAAAAGAATTGCTGAACGGCTGTGTTTCGAGCTGTAGTACCTGCTGAGTGCATTTCATTTGACCTCCATCTGAAGATCCAGAAATCGCTGTGTGGCAGGTGAGCCAAGCCTCAGCAGTCACCCCACCGACACAGACAGGCGGCAGGATCCCTTCTGGGTGGTTTACCATCGTTACATGAAAACGATTCTTAGTCTTCCCGTATCCCTCTGGTAGGAGTTTCTATCCTGAACAAACCAGACTGGACACAGATGATAAACTCTGGAGTTGGTCAAAAAAGCGATCCTGCTGCTGGTGTTAAACTGAGTACTCACCAACCTTAAACCCTGAGCGCATCCTACCAGCCTGCCAGATGTGCTCTTGAGCTGGCGTTAATTCCTGAGCTAAAACAACAAAGGCACAAAATAATTTTAACTGAGGTGGTGCTGGGTTTTTTTTTAAACCTGAAAAGGGTCAGGACTAAAATTCATACATAGCCTTTTCTGATTTTAAGGCTAAAATTGGTCATACCAAACTTCCCTTTAGCTCCTCATGGAAACTGGAAGTACAACCTTTCACTAAATGGAAAACGAGTGGACTTGCTGCTGTCCTAGAAAGCTATCGGCACCCCCTCATCACAATCAAACAAGCAGGACCTAGAATCTTTCCTCCTACATTGAAACTTTTGTCTGTTCTTATTAAAGTTGTTCTAGTACATTGAGGTAGTGGTGTTACCGACAGTGTTACTTGAGCTAGGCAAGAAGTACCCACCTCTGCTACTGGTTCTCTCCTCACAAGCTACAGGAAAGGCCTGAACATGGATGCTCACACTGTTGTGTCTCTTCTGGAGAGATGTGGATGCAGTTAATGAAAGGAAGTAAATTTAGAAAGATACCTGTGCTCGGTCCAGAAATGAGCTCTGCTGGCCTCCCCAGAACCCGTGTCTCACCTTCAGCGGTGTTATTCCTATATAAAAAATATAACCCTGACTATCCTTGAAATGTCACTTGCAGGACAAACAGGTTGCAGACCAGGTTGCATAGTACATGGTGTACTAACATTCCGTGCAAGGCAGCAGCAGCAATTGCATTAGCCGAGCTTTGCCTACAGCCCTCAGCTGCATGGGCACTCTACCAGGTACGGACTGCTGTGACTAGACGGGCTCCTTGGTCCTGTGGAAGTAGATTTTCTCCCATGCAGTGAGGTGGCATGAACAGAAGAATCTCCAGAGGTTGAGGATTACCCCTTGGTCAAAGGGATTCTCCAGCTCGGAGTGCCGCAAGTAGGAGATGCGATGATGTGACATGAATTCCCAGGTGGTGGTGTTGCACGAGATCAGATAGAGGTGTGAAATAAGCAGCAGCAGGACAACTGTGGTGAATATGGCTAGCAGGAGGAAGGACATGAGCAGGAGAATATTGTGCTGCAGCCAGTCCCAGGACTGTTCGAAGTAGAGGCCTGACCTTTGAATTCAAAGGGAAATAAACCCATGGTTACAGGTGTAGAACTAGTTACAGAAGCCAAGCAGATCTGAGGGCACATTTAAGTTTGATTCATAACTAGTGAGCTTCTGACACTTAGATTCTGGGAAGTTTAGAAGACGCTGGTTCCCCTGACAGCTGAGAGACAATCCTCTGTAGTTGTCTCTCCTGAGCAGGCATACAGCTGAAACCCTGCTGGAGTTCCCAGTACTTGGAACTGTAAACAAAGGCTGTATTACAGTAACTGAAGCAAAATTAGTTAGCTTTTGCACTGGATAATTTAAGCTTAAAACCAAGATGAACAACGAAACCAAATTCTGCTCAGCTGCTGATCAGCTATGTTGTCCCTCAGCAGATGAGAGGGTTCAGAAGAGCTGATCTTCCGGATACAAATTGGGGGTGAAGATGCAAAGCCAATCCAGTCGTTGCTTTGTTCTACATAAACCCTTCAGCAGGGCTCAAAGAGCACCAAAACTTTTTCGGAAGTCAAAGTGCTGCCTCCAGCCCTTACCAAGCAATGTGAGCTCCCCACAGCAGGACGACAAGCTGCACACTCAAGTAGGCTATGAAGAGGCGGTGATTCTTCTCGCCGACACAGTTCTCGATCCAGGGGCAGTGATGGTCGTAGCGCCGTACGCAGTGTTGGCACAGCTGGCAGTGCTTGGCTCGCATCGGTTGCTGCAATACAGAAAGAAACAACCCACTAGCAACAGTCCCCTGTGTTCAACTCCCTGTTTGGCAGAAGGGAACACCACGCAATCCCGTCTCCCTCCACAGCAGTACTGCCCCAAAAGCTCTCCATCCCCAGGTGACAGCACAACACACATTGCGGAGATACTGAAGGCCACCAGGATTCCCCTGGTACCCATCTGCATGAGGGAGCTTCGCATTAAATGACCCTCCCAGGCCACTCCTATCTATACGTTTTCTTTGTTATCTTCCCCTCTATAGGAAGTCCGGTGGGCAGAGGAGGGAGCTAGAGCCAGACTGTTCTATGCAGGAAAGCACGAGCAGATCGCTGAGGTGAGAAACTAGGACCACAGCTACTGAAGAAAGTGTCCTTGTGGTACTGCACAGAGTGGGGAAGTGTTTCTGCTTCTGTGTGAGTACAAGACACCTGCAGAGGAACGCAGCTCACGTACACGGAACAGAGGAGGTAACAGATCTGGCAGAGAAAAGCTGTGCCTCCTAGCATTCGTCCCCTGAAGCGTATGTATGTTTTCCCGGCTTTTCCTCTCGTACTCAGTCTTCAGGAATTTACGGACACTGGGATAATGCTCGATCAAATTAAACTGATAAGGATCGCTCTGAAAACAGGCACTTCTAGGTTCTAGGCAAACTGTTGTAAGAGCTAATTTAATTGCTCTAATTTTTTCATGCTATCTTTTACAACTCAGGCTAATGCTTTGTAGTTCTAGCCTCCAAACAAGCTCACAGCTACCAGCAGCTCTTACATGACATGCTCAGCTACTTTGCTGACTCTCTATCAAGGTATCTTCAAAACAACCTTTTTGACAAGACTGTAAGGTCTGACTGACATGGCAGCAAGAATGCGGAATACAGTTTTCCCATGGCAAAAGAAGATCCTTGTTTCCATGAGGCAACAGGGGCTTGTTCCAGCCCTGGAGAACCACCACTGTCCATCACTGCTACACCTTCAGCTACGCCATTCGTTTGGAATTCACAATTCAGGACTGTCTCGGAGTTCAATTTGCTAGTTACATTTACTTTTTTTGTGAGTTTTTCAGCCACAGGATGACCCCGTGACAGAATTCATCAGATGTGCTGTGCCTCCAAACCACTAACAGAGAGCAGCCACAACAGAGCAGAAAAACTCCAGCGACAGCAGCTGAGCAAAGGTAGTGCCAAAAAATGTAAGTTTCTGAGTCGCCCCTCCCGTCCTCTCTGGCGTGTTCCGGATGCCCACCTTCACCAGGCAGTAACCACAGCGCCGCATCTGAACAGGACTTGGAACATAGGGTATCGCCACGCTTTGTTCTTCGCTCTTGTCTGCCTAGAAAAAAGAGAAAGGGAGTGACTGCGGAGGTTTGTGTTCAGCTGTTACCACACCTGGCACGACTGAGCTGTCTGGATCCCTGTACCTACCAGTTACGCCGCGCTGGCTATCTCTGTCATGAGGAGAGTTAAAATAATTCCTTAGAATTCCTACAGAAGCTGCGATATAAATACCGTGGCATGAAATTCCACTGCAGTCAAGGTACATCGAGACAGAAGAGGCTCCTGCAAGCATCAACAGAACATCTGCACAGCAGCAGAAATAATTGTGGACAAGATACTGCACCGATCCCGGTGGTGCGCTTCAGAACAAAATAAATCAAGGTTAGACTTCCCTTCCCAGCAGTGACGATGTCTCTGCGGTATAAGCAGTGCTACTTACTCATAGCACTGCCAACATTTACCCTAATGATGGACAGTTAAAACTGATAATGCTTTTGTCCTGCACAGTCCACAGGGCAGTGAAGCTGGAGCAGGTTCTCCCCCAGTTACTGCACCTGCGTCTCCATTCGCTGTAACGTGTTTGTGTACGTGTCCTCTGAGAGGGCAACGAATCCAGAGCTGCTGAGAGCACTTTCTTCCACGCCTGCCGTTCCATTTGGGTTGTTTGCACTTGCACCACGTACCAGTGGTTAGCATAAAATAGGTCACATATATATTCTACAGGGCACTGCAGCCTCTGAGGCAAGAGAGGACTTAATGGCACAGAGCACTTACAACAGGAGTGTGGTGTAAGACACGCTTAAAGCCTGTGAATGCTGTTCCCGAACATGAATCGGAGACTGCCCAGCCTGATCTCCAGTGGTCGGGCTGTGTCCTTTATGCCAAGTACAACAGAAACTGCTTCACACTGTTCTTACCTAGCAGAGCGGGGGGAAAGAAAGAAAAGCCTATAGATTTCATAACCTCACCACTGTCTTCCATTCATGAAGTGATGCTATACCTCCACTTCTTCTTCAGACTTAACGAAACCCGGATCCATGAGAGACACCTTCAAGTACAGCAGGACAGAGCACAAGACCAGCAGGACAAAGAGGAGTGGCTGCAGCAGCTCCCTGCGCTCCGCTTGCTTCTGCAGATCTGAAAGGTACCCCCAAAAAAGAGAGCGTGAGTTCCCTGTGAAACCTTCAGCGTTTTTCTCTCTAGCCTTAACCACGGGGTCCCGCACCTACGGGAAGGGGGACGGGGAGAAATCAGGCGGCGAGAGGTGAGGCGGGGAGAAGCGGGCAACGGATGGGGCCCCGAGCGGCCCGCAGCCCTGCTCTGCCCTCAGGCCATC
>NW_010419016.1:0-7864 GCF_000710305.1 Buceros rhinoceros silvestris
GTTATTATTATTCACATTTATTATATGTTATATATTATGTATTATCAATATTATACATAATTACATGTTGTATTAAATGTATCTTACGTGTATTACATATTTATTATTTTCATTCTATTTATTTCAGCTATTTTGTGTTCTATGTTTTTTGAAGCTTCTTAAAGTTTCTTTTGAAAAATTTCCATATAATTCTACTTATCTTAAATTTTATAGGTCTTTCTTGAAGAATACAGATTAAATGAGATAACGGCAGTAATTAAAATAATTTGCAAAGTATTTATTGCCTATTTTCACTATGATCACAAATGTTTTAGTAAGACACTTCTCTATATCCTACAGAAAAATTTTCTGTTCAATGCAAAATTGACATAAGAAGATGATAGAGCTTTTAGAGTTTTATGAACTTACATATTCAACACAAAATATTTTTAGTACCTTACAAAGGCAAATTGTAACCTCATTCTCATATTCAGGGTATACACTTCTTTAATGCTCTACGTTTTATGTTTGCTAAGCCTTTTCCATTCTTCTCATTTTTAAATATCAACTCAAATCCTATCTTGTTGTCTTATGGCACAGAAATAAATTATAAGCTTCTTATAAATAATGACTACTTGAACTATCAAATAGTAATCTAAAAAATAGAAGCAAATTTGTTGAGCAGGGCCTGGTTTTTTTACTTTGTACATGCTGAGTATCTCTGTTATTAAATAATAAATCTTTAAGTTATTTATAATTCTGCTTCCTATACATGTTTTTAGTTACAGTTTCTATCAAGCAAGCTACATTCTCCAAGAAATTATATTTTATATTTGTCTTAATATGTTCAAAGCTCAAAAAGGAAGTCTCTTTAGGTATAAATTAATCATTATTCATAAAATTCTATTGTGTTTTTTTTCTGAAGAAGGGTAAGAGATTTTTCAAGAAATAACCAACTTCATTTTTTATGAGAAGTAACAAAGTAATCTGATAGCTGAGCCATCCTGTTCTTTGCATTTATCATCAAAAAGGAACAAAATGTTAGATCTACAAAGGAATTAATTCTGAAACCTAGAACAGGACTGAGGTGGAATGAACGAACCAACAAAGCAAAACACACAAGTGCTTAATTGTTTGAAATTGGAGCCCAAGTCCTATGGCACCTGCATTAAGACTTCTCCATGTTCTTCTTTTCCATTTGGAAATCCCACCTAGAAATTGTGAGAACTTCTAACACTTTTCTGAGATTTCTGGACATTGGCTTAGTGGAAAAAAACCGCAAGCAGCAGCTGATCGCTGATAGAACACATGCACAACTCCTGTGATGCATCTGAGAAATCCTGAATCTCTACAGCATTCCTTCAATCTAGATGTGTAAAAATGTTGGAAAGGCAGTGTAACAACCTGTCAGTTGAAAGGTCCTTTTCCCAAGAAAATATGCGGATTTGGTGCCATAAGCAGAAGTACAACTGCAGAAATATGTGCATATAGGTATACATGGTGTACAACAAAAAATTAGATAGTATAAAATAGTTTTTAATTTAACAGGATTCCACCTTATTGTTTAGACTCTGATCATACTTTATAACTCTGGCATACTGCAGATGTATGTCAATGAACACGACAAGGATATATATTTTTGTCCAAGAAAAGCAAAAAATTATTATGTTCTGAGAAGTTGCCTTTACACTGTAACTTCAGCAAAAGCCACAAAACAGAAACGTCAGCCTAACCTTTCACACAAGTATGGAGCTTCCAACAGATTCCTTCCTTCTAATTCTCCGGACTTCTTTGTCGTTAAAAGTTTTGCAGCCAGAGATTAAGCTCTTGCTATTGATTTAGTGAGCAAAACCCCAGTCTGATTCCATACAGATACGTGCATCTAAAAGGGAACAGATAAGTATGACTTGGTAGAAACTACCTTCTAAAATCAGAAACAAAATATTTTTTAAAAAAAGTCTTGATTTTGCTTCTAGAAAGTAGTAGTAAATCAGTGCAGCAAATTTGGCTTCAGTTTTATTGAAGAAGCAAACAAAACATGATTTTTGAAAGTTCTGAGTAGTACTAATTAAGCCACAAAGACAACATCTACACCTTCTAATGAAAATAAAGTTCCTAAAAGATGAATTTTAAATGAATAACTTTAGAAACCAACATTTGATCATTTTAGTCAATATGAGATTTTCACCTTCCAACCTCTTTATATTTACCTGATTTGGTATTCTCAATTGCCTTGCATTCAACAGGTCTTTCTTACAGCTGTCATGTCCTGTACATTGCTGGATATCTTGGAAACACCAGTGTCTGTGTGTGCTCAGATGCTCAAAACCAGATTTTAAATCAAACAGCAGCTGATAATGCAGCTCAGAGAAAAAAGTTCATTAATATACGCAAGTTCATACCAGATAAACACGTTGCATTTGTGTGTCTGATATTCAGAGATACATTTGTGGTTCCATCTTTGTTGTGAAGTAAATAATGTAATTTAATAACCTATCTGCAAACACAGAGGTTACTTTTTCAATTTAATAGTAAGCAGGTATTTGTGGAAGGTTACTCGTTAAAAATAGTGTTCCTGTTGAGCTACAAATGTTGTTGCTATCATTCATTATGGACCAGTAAGCATAAAAAAATACTTGACCTTTACACCAACTCATCCTCAATTGCTTTCATCAAACTGCGTCAATTCAAATGGTCTTGAATCTGTTTTAAAAAGACTGAGACTTTCAGTTTGAAAAAACAAAGGTGAGGTGAGTTTTACCTGAATGTGTTTGCTAGTTTTTGGCAAGAAGAGGTGAATATCATTCATACAATAAATATTCTTAGATCATGACATGCACACGTTTGGCTTCTAAGCTAAATTTATACATGGGAAAAGAACAAAAAAGAAATGTATCCTGTTGGCAGAACAGAAAAACTTTGGAAATTAGAGGGCCATACATTTTCTACCACTTTTTAAACATTAGGAAAGCTCAGCAACATGAAATTTTGTGATTTGACCACAGTGACTCTGTAAAGGAGTTGATTACGTCTGATCAGAGTATAGGTAGCCTAACAAAAGTTAGGTTTTCCCTGGTTTAAAGTCAATTAAAATCCTCTCAAACTTTAATTTCATTATAATGGTTTGTAATCTGTTATCTAGTGCCCCCCATGTGCTATATTATCAGTGACTCTCTACAGTGAGTAACTTTAGAAATTTAATTAAACTGTAATTAATTTTATGCTTTGCTTATTTAGCAGATCTTTGCTGAATTTAAGTTATTAGCTGGAGCTGGGATTTAACTATTTTTTTATATCAAAAGATACTGAATGTTTTATAAACTATGAACTATACTCTGTCAGCAGTTTGCAGGAACCCCATGAATGATCACCATGTCTATGGGACAGAAAAGATAAAACAGGCTGATTGAATCAGTCATGGAGTGTCCGACAGTGATTGAACATCTCACACTAGAAAATTTTTGCCATAGTATTTGTGCATACCCTGATCTGCATTCTTTGTGATAAAAATTGGAATTTCATTCATTTACCTGTTTATTTCTATGCTCAAAAGGACTAGCATAATATGAAGGCCTGGCTGCCAGTTGTCTTTTTTTCCACATGAAGTGAAGTTAGTCTCCGTGTTTTGGCAAGATGCCGGCAGGGATAATCACCTTCTGCTGACTTTGATACAGCGAATGTGCAAGTAGCAAGGTTAACATTGAAGACTTTGAGACGTTCAAAAAAAACTATGTGAATGGAGGAAACACTTTTCAAAACACAGCTCAACCATAAACATAAGGGCGCCAGCAGCAGATATTTTCATTTACAATCACGTACATGTACTTGAAGCACCTGAGACTCTTTTGTTACTACCTTTCTTATCTGCAGCTCCCCTTTAGGAAGGGAAACGGGCGCTTCCAAAAGACAATTCATCCTGTGTAAGACCTAAGTCACTTTGATCATCATGGATGTCTTCCTTGCTAAAGATTAGGGAAGATGAGTCCAGGCCAATGGCTTCAAGTCACAGGCAAACCAAAATGTCACTTCTGTTAGGATGTGTGCTCAGGGCATTCCCTGATTATAGCATTTAGACACAATTGTGGTCAAAGTAACTAAGTTACTGTCCTGCTCTAGTTGCAGTGATCAAGCACAGGGCTTGACCCCTCTGAATAGCCCCGATTGTATCTGCTCATTCCCATTTAATCTATTAACACCAGTCTGTTACCCTCTGATATAAACATCTTTCCTCTATTTACCCTTTCCCTATTGACTGTTTTATGGCCTTAACTGGTATTCATCATATGATTGCCCTGGTTGTTTCCATCTTCATGATCTCCCTTTTTAAAGCAGTCCCCTCACTAGATCTGTTTCTCTCTGAAGAGATTTGGTTCTCTCTCTTGGTAATTTATTTGTTTAGGCACATTGGTTGCATAGCCTTAACACTTCCAGATAAGTCAAGAGTGTATGCCAGTGCAGGACACCTGCAGGAACAGTCACAAGCAGCCTCTTAGCCTAAATGCAAAGCAACCTTCCTCTCTTTTGGCAAAAGAAAGGACCAATAATACAATCCAAAGCAAAAGTGTAACATTTATCCACGTTTCGTTCCGGCAATCTAAAATGTCTCCTTCTCTGAGAACCTTTTTGTGAATCATCAAATAAATGAATTAACCTATTTATTTATTTGTTTATTTACTGGTAGCACTTGGAATCACCTTGCACTTCCACTGCAGGAAGACAATCTCCCTTGCCGCACCATTGCTTCATCAGTTTTTTTCCATGACAATGCATTTGAGTCTCCTGGAAGGAATGATAGCAAAGTATACTGATGATGAAAAAACTGCCCCTCTCAAATAGTGAAATATCCTATCCCAGTTTTTATTGGGACATCCTCAGAGATTCTTTTTCTGGAGTGGCTGCAACAATTCTAGAATTTCTAGGAAAAAAAAAAATCCCAGTATTGTGACTGCCTCAGCTCCTTTGGTAAAATTGAGATCAGTATGAATCATGCACAGTTCCCTCAAGTGCAGTTTAGAAGGCAAGGTCCGTCAAACAGCTGCCAATATTTTTAATAAATAGCATTTAACTTCACTCAAAGCAGTTCCAAATGGCACCTTGTTAAAAAGGTACCTAACAATCAAGACCCTGAAAATCCAACAGCAAGGAAAGACACTTAAGCCAGAGTGGCACTGCCACTGCTGAACACAGACAAGCAGGTCTGCTGGCCTCCCCCTATATTCCTCTAAGCTACCCTACCATCTACTCCTGCCAATCTCATTCTCTTACCCAACCTCTTGATCCATCCCAATCACTTTTCCCATCTGTTACCAACTATAAGAACCGCTCCAACAAACACATGCTTGCTCAAGAAATAATGTTTTAGAAAATTGTTTGACTATTGTATGAATTTTCTGCCTCGCTCCATTGTATTTCCCCCAGATAAAGCCCTTAACAAAAGGAGATTGCACCAACCATTTTTTTCTCTCTGTTTTCTGCCAAGCTCTGCATTCATGCTAACAGTGGATGAATGCAAGCTGAGTGAATTGCTCTTGCATGGCCAGACTGCCATCAATGGCAAATTGAGACCCTTTGTATCTTCATCAGTAGCATTGTTTAGTTGACCAGAATGAATAACAAAATCTTTTCTGGTTTTGTTTTTTTTTTTTTTTAAGGAAATTGCATTGCAAAAACCTTTGACTACAAAATCCACATTTCATTCACCAGTCTAAATGATGCTACAAATTTTTAAGGAGTGACCACTTAGATTGGTTGACTTTTTAGCTTAACTTTTCTAGGAGGAAAACCCCTTATAAAGCTTTCAGATGAACACTAGAATTATAGACATCTACAAAAAATATAGAGGAATGTGTTATTCAAGATAGTAAAACCAGAGCTCAGGAACTTTTTCCTTGTGAATCTATGATATGTCATGAAGACTGTTTTCACTAATTAGGAGCATTAGAAATGTAATAAAATATTCCTTTAATCCTTGATCTACTTATTCCTGCTTTCATTATGCACCCTAAATATTCCTTTTTATCATTTCAGTGAGCTGGCATGTTTTTTACTAGACTGATATAGATTCCCAAGTATATTAGCACATACTTAAAATTTGATTACACATTTCAGGTTTAGTAGATGACCAGTGAAAGAATTTTGTGATTGCTAACTCTGTTTAAAAATAAAGGTAGTTATGCACTGAGCTAATTTGAAATGCTTAGTCTGAACATTACTCTAAGTTTAACTACAATAATCAGCAAGTTTAGCTATAATAATCAGAAACAATTTTTACTTAAGTTTGGCACTGACAATTTTTCTGTGTCTGCACATCAACAAATGTTTAGAAACTATCAGTCATGGAGCATGATATTTTCAGGAAAGGCCATTGTCAATTTTAATACATATTTAAATGATTTAGATCAGGATCTCTTTTTTCTTTGCCTGATTTGACAAGGTTTCTTATTATAGTAGCAACCCGAGTTTATAAGGCATTTAAGCCTGGGCATAGTGTTAAGTCTAGCAGTCTGACTGAAGTCAATGACACTTTTTGAATTCTTAAAATTAGGCCCATGGTGAACTCTCTTACTCTGACAGGGTATTGGTGACTAATAGTCATTTAAAGATGAGGAATCACCTTTGACTGACATTTTTAAGCTAAGTCTGGACAAATATCTATTTAAAAAAAAAAGTTGAGAGTGGATGTAGATGATCAAGTTATTTTTCCTATTTTGAAATCCTTTTGTTGCATACGATAGAGAGAGGCATGGAAGAAAGATGACTCTAAATAAGATTAAATTCAAAATGTTGAAATATAAGTATTCTGAAGATCTATTTCTTATTTCTTTTTAAAAAAGACCTTTAACATGTGTTGAAATTTTTATGTTACAGGAATATACTCTGCATCTAGGAATACACATATGTGTTTTCATACCTTAGTGTTTTATTTGGATGTACTCTACTAATTCTGTGTCTTGAAAAACAAGCATACTATCAGAAAAGTAAATTGTTTTCAACCTTTTGTCTCACATCATCCTGTCTTCTAGAAAATGTATCAATTAATTTATTAAAATATTTTCTAATATTTTTACTCTGAATCTGGACATGAGGATTAATGGGTTTTTTTAGCAAAACTTTCTTCCTTTTCTGTATCAGTGCTGAACTATTTCATTATAGTTCCGTTGCATACTTGGTTGCACTTGGTGCTCAGACCCATACACTTACATTACATGCAGTTTAGAGATTCTTTTTCAGATTAAATTTAGTTTGGAGCATATCTCCATGGATCATGTATATGCCACACACGTATCTTGAACCTATTTGAAATTGGTCATTGGTTTGTACCCTTTGCTCTCAGGAAGAGTAGGAACACCTTCATATATCCCCAGACTGGAGCATCTCACTTAGACCACTCAGAAAAGAATTAAGGATTTGCTCACCAAGTCCTCTGCAAGCTGAGCCAGTGCATGGGAAGCAGAGATAAGTGGGGGCCTTTCTTCGAAACCTCACTAGTGGTCTGTGCCAAAACATTCATGTATATGCAGCATATGGTCAACTGCAGTTCCCTTAGGATGGGATGAATCACAGTCTAATTAAGTCTATGCACCTCTGCTGAATATTAAGTAAAAAATACTACTTTTAAGGAAAAAAAAAGTCTAAATTTGAGGTGGTTAAAGGCACGTAAGATGACCTGTACATTATAACTACAGTGGTGCTTAACCTACCGGAAGCTACATGTTCCATAATTCTGAATATATCTTAAAACCTTATCAACTGAAAGAGTCCTACTGACTTCAGTTAGCCCAGCATCAACAGCTCAACAAGAATTGTGTTCAGTTCACTTTCACCCCCATCAGTGTTTACCCACTATACAGTGTCTCTTACACATAGCATTGATACTATGGTGGTG
>NW_010419017.1:968-2281 GCF_000710305.1 Buceros rhinoceros silvestris
CCTGTTTATGATAAAAGATCCCTGGAGGAAGTATATCTCCTTAGTAGTCTCCAAGGTGTTCAAGATCCATATGACACCCTGAAAAACAAAGTTTCATGTTGTTGGGGTTTTCGGTTGTGTAGTGTTTGTTTTTAACAGTTTGAACACCTGCTTCTACTGCAGAGTTAGTGCCAGCATGGGAAACAGAGCAGGATTTCACACACCCCAAGAGGATGAAGTGTCTGTCCTGCAGGGCTGTTAATAATGTCAACGAAAGAAGAGCACAAAGTGTCCCATAAGGACACTGAATATGAAATTTCATGGTTGACAAGTTCAGAAAAAAAAATTAAAATCTGATACAGAATTATTTTTGCAAACCTTTTCACTACTGTGGCCTGAAAACAATCACTGAAGACAAAGGTGGCAAAAAAGGTCATTCAAGACAGGGATGCTAGCACAGCTGCCAGTGTCCAAGCTGAGATCCTAGAAGCAGATTTAGATGCAAAACTTACAGTCAGCACACACCAGATTCACACACATCCACACTCTGGCGCCCAGGTGGGTAAGCCAAGACATGAGAAGGTGTAGGTGATGGCAGGCAACAACCACTTGTGGCATTTTAAAAGGCTTGAAAAGCCACGATCACTCTGCTGGTAGTTGCTTCAGCAGATGTGATGCAGGCACCAGAGTATGCAAGCCAGGATGTCTGCACCAGAGAGAGTCTCACTGCTACCTGGACACTGCTCTGTAAAAGCATCTGTAAATCCAGACTCTATCACATAATATGCGGCACTGAGAAGGTGGCATCTGTGACTTGTCTTTGTTACACTGAGACACTATATGACTGTACTTCAGTGACTTTGTAAGACAGCATAAATTGGCAAGAAAATTAATTTTTCACTTCAGCAAATAAACCATCACTGCCAGAGAGGCTTTCCACAAGGACCTCTCCAGACTAGAGCAGTACGGTGCATGCAGACATATTTGCATATATACATACACACACATTCCCATACACAAGGAGAGATCTACAGACACATACATGTTAAAGCAAGATTTTAGGATGGAAGTAAACACTAAAATGCTGGAGAGGTACTGGGAATATCAGAGGAGAGATACTGGGTTTTGTTCGTTTCACTGATTTTTCAGAGGGTGAAGTTGAAACTGAAAAGATCAAGGTAGTTATGTGGCCTGTTTGGCTGTTAATGTAAAATTGTCTCCCACATTTTTTTTTTCCTCTGGACTCTCTCTAGCCTGTCCACATTTTTTTTGTGTAGTGGGGACCAAAACTGAGCACAGTATTCCCGGTACGGCCTGACTGGCACTGGGTAGAG
>NW_010419018.1:0-1683 GCF_000710305.1 Buceros rhinoceros silvestris
TATATATTTATTAAAAAATAAAAAAGCATATTGAATACCCATATTGCATCTTCTGTGCCTGAAGAACAAATCTGTCCTGACTGATGAAGATACAAAATGAATAGACAACAATTCACTTTAAATTACTGGAATAGACAGAGTAGATGTTTTCTCTTTGCACTCATGCCATAGGATTTTTGTTTTATGGCTTTTCATCATGAAGCCATGTGTATTCCCACAAACTTACCTAAGGAATGAGAAGGGGTGATACCTGGGAGAAATAACAGAGAATTATGTTGTCTTTTTTCCCTTCTTTCTCCATTGCTTCAATCAATCCCCTCCTTCCTGCAGTGACTTGTGTTAGCTGAAAGATGATCAACAGGAGGGAACCCTTCTTCCTCCTAAATGTCAAGTACCAACCCCAAAGTCAGTGGCTTCGTTCTGTTTCGGCCACAGAGTTAGTTTGCCTCGGGAGGCGTTGCCAACTTTGAGAACTCCAGAAGTGAACCCAGCAGAAACTGAGATTGGCTTGCAACTGGGAGTGTCAGTGTTGTATGTTTCCAAACTTCTGTCCACGGTTCTTGACGAGTATTAGTATACACGTTAATAGATGCTCACATAACAACATGATGCCTGGAGAGAAAACTTTAAGAAAACCCCCAAATGTCATGAGATTCATTTCATACTTCTGTAATATTAACTCTTAGTGTGCTGACTCCCCGTGTCCAGCTGTAGTTTGGGACTATATCATATAACTTGGAACAAGTTGCAACCCTTTTTTTTTTTTTTTTTTCCTCTCTGGTTTTGAATTTTTTCTGTAGTTTGGGACTATATCATATAACTTGGAACAAGTTGCAACCCTTTTTTTTTTTTTTTTTTCCTCTCTGGTATTGAATATTCTTTAAGAACAAGGGAGGTGAGAATACACAGAGCCCTTCGTTCTAATTAATGTTTGGATTTTGGGGAGGGAAAAAGGGGGATTTGCTGAAGTATAGCAGAATTGTGACTTGTATAGACCAGAGCCTTCATTGCCTTTCCTTCCCTCATCCACATGTCCCTGATAATCTGTGTATTTGACCTAATGAAATGAATTCTTGAATGGAGATTTCACATGTTGACTTGAATCTCTGGCTATTTTTAGTATAATTTTTAAAATTTTCACTGCTATAACGCTACTTTCCTTTAATTGTAGATGGTAGCCTGTGCATGTTTTGCAAATCTTTGTTTAAGGTTGTTTATATTGGAGTTTTTTGTATGTTTATGGTTATTATTAAATCTTTTATTAAACCTTTTTCCTTGGTGGGTGGGGTTTTTTTTTTTTAAACTTTTAAACAATGAACCATTCCCAATAAATGGTTCTTTCCCCCCCTAAATTTTCAAGAGTAATAAACTCTCAATATTCTTGTGAAATTACCTGGCCAGAACAGCACACTTTTTAACTTCTGTCTCAAGTTGTGCTCTTTCTAATGAGAGGTTTCTTTAAAAGTTTTCTGTCTTTTTTGCTTTGTTTGTTGTGGCATTAACTGCACACCGTTTTCTGTTTGGTTTCCTTTCTTTGTAATGGAACAATATTTGATTCACCCAGAAGCCCGCAAAGTAATCCAGTCTGTCACGCTTAACTTCCCTTGAAGAGTTGCTCTTGTGAAATGCTTTGGTCCCCATCCTATATAAGCATTCAAGCTATATAATTATATATAGATATAT
>NW_010419019.1:0-976 GCF_000710305.1 Buceros rhinoceros silvestris
CCCCGCCTGCACCTCCCAGTCAGACAACACTTTCTAACAGAAATACAAAGAATAGTATCTGGAACTTGTTGCCATATTGCTCTGTTACTTAAAGAGAACACAATATCCTCTTGATTTAGGTTGGCAAGTTAGTACCCCTGAGTTTTTACCAGGAACCCCATATACTCACAAGGATTAATGTATAGTGAGTTTTATTTCTTTCAATATAAACATGTGCACCAGGGTTGTTTCATGTTTGCTTTTCAAAACCAAAACCTTTCAGCACGTCTTTTTAAAAGGAAAATCTGAATTGCCAGTGCCAAATCCAGAATGTTTATCTGAGAAATGCTGATTGAATAGGACAAATGTCTGGGGAAAGAATTTTATCTGATACAGTAGCTCTGCTAGTCTAGATCTCTGTGGGTATTCTGGTCAGAAGTGCAATTAAGACAGTTGTTAGCATTCTCTTTCTTTGTACAGGTTCTTAGCATTAACAACCAAGGTCCTTCTCAAATGGCCAGAAAAAAATCCGTCTGCCTTAAGAGGAAACTCCCTGTTAGTTCCAAATTATGAAGAAAGCTGATATCTCTGCAGCTATAAAGTCAACTGCATGTGTAATGCACCCCACGATTCCCCCAGCTGTTGGCTGACATGATAGCTATCAACATAATCACTAGACATGGTCTGTGGCTCTGACCCTTTTCTGCCCTTCATATAGCAAAGTGGCTGTTCCGTGAGCTAATGATCAGGCACAGATAATAAGGCTTTCCTTTTCTTTACCCGGAAATCTACTTCAGGGTTGTCATTCTCTTCTAAGAAAGGGTGCTGTTTAGTCCTAGTGCAGTCCATGCTTGCCTCCGAAGTAGCAGAGCTCATTACTGCTACTTTGAAAACTGCAGGTCTGGCTTTGGGTTTGACCATTTACTTCTGAAGTGGCATCTTCAAAATGTCTAGGTGTCTCCCATGTATTTATAATTATGTTCAACATCTTCTCCCA
>NW_010419019.1:1068-13583 GCF_000710305.1 Buceros rhinoceros silvestris
TCCTGCTAACTCTCCAAATGGTTGTGCATCACATCACTGGATAATATTGCCAGTCACAGTTAGGTGACTAGTTAGGTGGGTAGTACAGTGAGAAATTAGGAAGTTTTCTGTTCATTTTCCTTTTAACATTCCAATCATACCTTAGCAAAAAATCAACAAAACAAAGCACCAAATATAAGCTATCATCAGCAAATACAAATTCATTTTCTATGAGGATTGAATTACTTCTAATAAGTTGGGGTACTGCATGTCCTTTTGCAGACTTCATTAGAATTTTTCAAATCTAGGTTTTATACTTGCTGTATTCTTGTATAGAGGCCTAAGTTATTTTTCATTTTTTCAGTGTCTGGGAGCTCAGCAAGCACATCTTGTTGATATCAAAATGTTTTGTGAAATTGTTGCAGATTTTTATCAACTACTATATTGCTTTGTAGAATGTGTCTGCATATTTCCGAGTAATGGGACCTCAGTGGTATTTGGGATTTTGAGTCCTGAGATGAAATGAGTATTTACAAATATCTGTGATTTTGTTTAAAGTATCGTTCCTGGACTCTTGTTTTTTATTTTTATTTTTTACAGTTCAAACTAGTCTTATTTCCAGTTACTTTGCTGTTTCCCTCTGCTCTGTGATTTTGTGAGAATAAACAGAAGAAAAATCTGTAAATGATTGCATGTTTGGGAGACGTTTATGAATAGCAGCTGGATGAGCTGCAGGAAAGGATGGAGGAGATTGCAAGGTGAAGAGACGAGAGAGTTGGCCTTGGGAAATGCAGGGTGAGGGAGAAATAAGTTTACCTTCACTGAAGGGTGACGGTAGTGGCTGTTGTCATCCTGACATGTACATGCAGAGTTGAAGGCAAGGAGGCTTCCAGTCAGTTTTTCAAAATTAGATGCAAATGCAATATCCTTTGAATATTAAATCATGCAGATTTTTTGGATATTTTGATTTTTAAGTCATTCATGTGATTCTCACTGAGTAGACTCAAGATCTTTTACGACCTAGGTTGGTGGTATTTAAAGCCAGTTAAGTGTTGTATCATTTTAGGAAATAACCTTGTTATAAAGTAACGCAGCTGTAATACTAATCTTGAGTTCTGTTGCTGTGATTAATTCCACTTCTGAATGATTTTTTTTCCCCAAATATAAGTTATTAAGTATTTGTCATTGAATTTTGTACACAAGAGAAGCTTTCTATTTTTTGGTTGGTTTATGACATTACAGTATGTTGCAAGTTGTGTTAAAGTGGTGGGTTTTCAAACTTCTGAGTGGTATGAAGACTGTATCTTAGAGGGCCTGTTTTTACACAGGTGCACCCCCAATCCTTTTACCACAAGAGGTTGAAAATTGTTGTGTTAGGAAAGTCAGAAGGCTGTTTGGGAGGCTGTAACGGAAAGTTTTAGTGAAGGGATTGGGGTAATGATCTCTGTATTTGGCATATTCTCTTGGGTTTTATTTTTGCTGGGGGATTTTCAGTGAAACATTGGCAACATTTATGCTTCCATAGCTTATGTTCCTGGTCTGTCTCTTCTAGCAAATTGTAGTGCTGGTTGCTGTGTTCCTACAGCCTTTCACCTAACAGTAAATGACATCTTCCATTACCAGTACATTCAGAAAGCCATTGAATGGCAGTGATTCAATCATCTAGTTTTGTGAAAAGTTATGGAAGAACTTTTTTCAGAGGTACATGTGATGGTTGTTTTTTGCAGCTAGTTTGGGAAAGTGTGCCTGAGGAGCACAGGATGAAGGTTGAAAGAACATTCGTTTGTGAATCTGACAGTGATGTTGATTCAGGACAGCTTCAGTTCAGGGTGGAAGGTGCTGCTCTGAATGTCCAGGCAGAGGTTATCCCAACAAGATTCCAGGTGCTCCACAGAGTGGGAAGGCAGGTGACCTGACAGTGTGATTTACCTTGAGATAAAGTTCTCTTAATCCAGGAAGCGTTATTCTGGAGGCGATCCATAATAGCTGGTTCAGCACCTTGTTTCTTCAGACACTATGGTCAAACAAGTTGCTCCTCATCTGTTGCCTACCTTAGAGTGCTGCATTGTGCATATTGTTTTAGATTTAGTAAGTACAATACAAAAATAATGGTACATCATTCATAGGGCCAGTTAAATACTGATGAATAGATCTAGGCTCTGGATGATGATAAGAGCGATTACACTGTGGTAGCCTTAAAACAGAGTTCTGAGGAGCAGTAGCCTTCAATTCTCTTCCCCGCCCCCTACCCCTGCGCTTTTTCTTTTTTTGGGGGTATTGTGTTGAGAACCTTGTGTTTAAGAAATTGACTATGAACAAATTAAGATGACTGCTTTAGGGTGATTTATTTTCTTTAACATTACTGCCCCCATATGGATATAGTCAGAACATACAGTGGATGTAGGGAAGGCATTTTCTATATAAACCAGTTTTAAATTAATTTTTTTAGTCTACTCTGAGCTCTTAGATTTCAACTTGTTTTTATTTGCTTGATAGTTTCAACAAAATAAGTTATGGCAAGGTAGGTGCTGATGTTCTCGAACAGATAACTTGAAAAGAAATGCAGTTTTAAATGAAATATAACTGTTAATTTTGCACCTGTATCCTGCAACTTCTCAAATGAAAAATCCATTCTGAGATTTTTAAAGTAAAATTTGACAAGTCATCTCTAAATTTTTGAACGAAGTCAAGTAGCTGGTACGTATAACTAAGTTCAATGTGACTTTTGTTTAAACTAAACATGGTATTAAGCTGGAAGAAATGTGTGGTCTCATTTAGATTATGTAACTATCACTTAAGCTAATTTTGCTGCCAGAATTATCTGTTTTCTGTGACTAAGTTGAAAAAAGAAAGTAACTTACTCTTTTTTTCAGTATTTTTGTGTGGTTCACTGTATAGTATTAAATTTTCAGTCCTGAATTGGTTGGATTGAAAGGTTATTTTTAATAAGTCTCATGCAAGAAAATGAGGAATTAGTAAAGATTTACTATTGCCACAGCAGCTTTTTTTTTTAATGGCCATTTCCAGGCAACTAGGGGAACAGTTAAAACCTTTTTTTTAAAAAAATCAGTTAAAGTGTTACAGGCCAAGTCGAGTGTTCTTACAGGCCAAGTCGAGTGTTCTTTATTTATTCCAAGTAGCTCATTCAGTAAATTCTTTGAACGTCCCAAGGGCTCTGTGTGGAAAGGATGTTTACAAGTACAAAGTCAGTGTTATACTTACACTATATGGCTGCTTAACTCCAGTTTGTTTTAAATGCTGTGATATACATTACCATTTGCAACATTGAATTTGTTCTGTGCAGGATGACAACAATTTGTAATCTACTGAATATAATGACTTTTGTTTTGCTGAAAGTACCCTTTTGGCTTTCTTCCGCATTTTGAAACCATTAAAAATGGTAACAAACAAGAAATTTTGCTGTATACAGCAGTATTTTTTTCCCCAGTTTGATATTTAGGAAATCTTTCATTCTCTGTAGCTGTATGGAAACCTTTCTTTTATGTTCATCTTGTATGTACTATGATAAGACTAATTTTTCAAATGAAAAAGGATTATTTTGCCTCTTCAGTGCGAATTTGTTTTGGGAAATAGGCAATAGTGTTCGTTCGCTGTCTGTAGGAGAAGGAATGGTGGATATGTAGGCATTTACAACAACTTATATCTACAGTAAACCTTTGTAAATACTAGTAAGTTATCTTTTCAGTAACTCATTTACTTTTCAGATTTATCTTAAGAATGAGGCTTTCATTTGCAATATTGGAATTAAACTACACAAAAATAACATAAAGAGAAAATGGTAAAAGAAATTACAAGTGTCCTCTTATTGTAAGGATAGCAAGTTCTGCGTGATTATCTGTTAGCAACAAAAGTGTTCATTCTCCATTGGAATTTTTAGCAATTTGCCTTCCAGGCAGTGCTGGAAAGTGGCAAAGATCAGCAAATCATGTGCTTGACTTGCCTCAGTGTATGCTGCTTTTTACTGTGATGAACAGAAAAGAAACAGAAACATTTTTTGGAACTATGGAAAATGAAACAGTAGCTCAGCAACATATTATTCATGTCCCTAATTATCTACCGATAGTTGAGATATAATATGGATTAGCAGGGGTAATCATATTTTAGGAAAGAAATTAAGTTAAAAGAATATTTACTTCTGAACCTACTGGGGACCCAGATAAGAATTAAAGTCATGCTCAGGGGTGATGAATCTGCTGCTCCTCTGTGCCTTTTTAGGGCAGACACAAAAGCCAGTTGCACAGGAGATAGCAGTAAAATGACTACAGAGAAAAAGTAGCTAACGTAGAGTGGAGTGAAAGAACAGCTGCTGAAGTGAAGCTGAGGACACACTCATTGTCCTATGCCTTATTCTCCTTAAGAGAAAAAACTTGAGATCCACAGGGTCCGAGTTAACTGATTCTTCTGCAACACCATTCCAGTTAATCTCTGTGAAGTGAGAAGCCAAAGTATGTAGAATTTGCTTGTCCTTTTGCAAAATAACGTTTTTACAAATTTTATTGAAAAAGAACAAAATACCATCTTAAAGTTTTGCTCACTTTCCCCGTTTCTGAATTTGGGTTCCTTTTAATTTATATTCCGGTTAAATCTATTCAACTGAAGAATATATTTGAAAGGCTATTTTCAGGTTTAATTTACAGCATCAAAATGTATAGAAGGCAGGCAGTCTGCTTTTTTGTTTACTTTTGTTTAAATTTCAAGCAGACGTTATACAGACCTAGTAGGAACTTTATAATTATGATTATTTTGCTGTATGAGACCTGTGTATAATAATTGTCATAAAACTTCAGTTTCCAAAGTTGAGTTTTAAATTAGATTACAGTAAATATTTGTCAGATTGTAAAAGCAAATGGTACATTAAAAAAACAAACTACATTACACATTCAGGAAACTCAACATAGTTAAGAAACAAAACCAAAAGGATAGGCGTTGGACAATGTGTGTGTAAGAGTATGGGCTATGCCAGTGGGTCAGAAGTGAAAAACGTTAAATGTACTGGAGGGGTTACATTTGAAGAAATTGGGAAAGATGCTGATGAGAGTACAGATGGTACATTGGGAATAATATACATGAGAATTGCAAAAGAAGATGAGTCAGATGAAAGGAAACTGTTGGGTAACAGAATGGATGGAAGAAAGTTTAGAACTCAGTGAGAGTAACTGGTTTTGGAGATAAGAAGATATAAAACGTATGTATCCCTATATTAAGAACGTAAATTAATTATGCCTTAAAAATATATTTTTAAGCTTTTCTTTCGGGAATCCAATCTAGTAGATCTTGTCATACACTGTTAAATATTTAGGATGACTTTCGAATACTGGATTTCCACTGAGAGCAGTAACGTCAGAATTTCCCATGCTACCATTTTCTGTTGTTTCTCCCAGACTTATTAAAGGACCAAAAGATAATGCCAGTCTGCTGCACTTAGTTGATTTAAATCATTTTAGTTTGCCATATTCTTGTGGTGATGTTTTATGTAGCTTTAAAAAAAATGTGAATCACCCAAGCAAACAAGAAAACAAATGCCTCTTTTGTTGTCCCATTCTCTAAAACTGCTCTACCTACCACTGTCATCTTCAGTGTTAGCAAAGGACTTGCAACAAGTATCTTGGACACAATACATATGGATGCCTTTTTGTCCCTCAATGCAGATGTAATTTTTATTTATTCCAGCAAGGTAAATGTTGTAGCAGACTTTTCACACAACAGTACAAATATATGCAAATTGGATGTGCTCCTTTGTAATTCCCCAACAGAGGTGACAGAATCCTCTTCGTTTATCTGGAGCTTCTGTAGGGGCACTGGTCCATTTTTCTGTCCATATAACACAGCTAAATTTGACCTGGATCACCAGAGGGCACTGCTGGGTCTCTTTAGGGGGCCATACTCTTAGTTTATGCCTGGGACATAGTCCATGACTATACAGGAAGCTGGATTTTTTTCAGAACTTATTACCTGATAATGCCTTTTTTTTCCTTCTTGATCCAATAAGCAATCCGAAAGGAAAATGACAGAAGACGCGTTTGCTGGGATTTGGTGTGGTTTTTTGTTTTGTTTTGACCCCTGTTCCTTCCTTCTTGTTGTGGAAGCCTGACTCACGTATTTCTACTTCAGGCACCTAAGATATGATTCATGGGCTGACATTTAGCATCCACAGTTTCCTGGTAATCAATAAAACAATGCAGTTCTGTGTGACAACTCAATGCTTCTATTGGACAACATGAAAATTGAGTTACACGTGGAAAAATAGTATCTCACTAAAGGCAAATTATAGCTTCTCTCAGTATTTTTAATCTGATTTTTTATTTTACACTATATGCTCACTTCATAATGAATGAATTCTGAGGAAAAGGTTCTTCACAAAAGATAATCTGTTTGAGTCTTTGGCTTAGAGAACATTAAGAAACGTTTGGCCCTAATGGAAAATACGTAAAAGATACTCAGAACTGTAGCTTGCTTTGGAATGTGGCAGTAGTGATAGGACAGTAAACTTTCATGTAATAATGATTTACAGTACATCTGAGCTTTATTTTTTGACTTCTGCTATACTGAAGCTTGATTACCATGAAGTTTGTGGTTAGAATAAATGACTTTTTCTTATTCCCAGTGAGGTATCTAACATATCATACATTCTGAAAGTTGCTTTTGTGGCTTGACTTCAGCCAGCTCTCTGGAGGTAATGCTGGGTTTGGTGTTATCTGCCATAGGCACTTCTCAAGCAGCGTATCTGTTATGTATTCATTAGCACGAGATTGCTGCCAGTACTTGAGGGTGAAAGAATGTGCAGTTTTAGTACCTGCCAGGCAGCATGCCCCAACAGAGGTGGGGGCTTGTGAGTTGAGGGTATAGCTAGACTGTCTGGAAGGTTGGGCTTGTTCTGCTGGAGGGTGCTGGAAGCTGTGTGTACTTTATCTCCCAAGTGGCCTCTGTAGAGGATTCTCAACTCTTTCCTGAATGTGGTGGTCTGTCCTGACGGGAATTCTTGCTGTTGCTGGAGGAGTCAGTCTGCATGTCCTGTAAGAATGGGAATAAATATGGTCTTTAATTTTTGAAAAGTGTTTTAAATAGAACAATATCTCTTCAGCTGTAAAAAAAAAAAAAAAAACAAACCACCCCAAAAAACAACAAAACCAAAACCCAACAACAACAGAAAACCAAACCAACCCCACCCCCCCAAAATAAAACCCCAAAACCTCATCATTTCTAGGTATTACAGGAACAGTGGTATCTCTTCCATTAAAACTCCATTGCTGGAGCCTATTAGAGGAATTAATGCTAACTGGCTTTCTGATGTCAGGAAGAAATTTGTAGTGGTTATTCTTTTGTAGAATAAGAAGACTGAATTAGTTTGTGAATTTTCATCAGTAAGTGGTTATTCAATTGCAAATACTACATGGATTACCTCCATAGTGTTCTCCTTATAATAATAATGTTTCAGAGTATAAAACATGCTGCACATCACATGTGTGATGTTCAAAACCTCATCTATAAAATACTATAATTTTTCAATGTCTCACTAGCCAGAACAGCTGAAGAGCATAAGGTGCAGGCACAACTACAAAAATTCGGATCTGATCCGCAGATGATCTATTCCTTAATTTGCTTAATTCCACTTAAGTGAAAAAGTCATGTCTCATAAAGAAGTGTACAGCATGTTCTTTGATGTTAAAAACGCTCAGCCTTCATGTATAAGAACCCTTTTCTTGCCTTGATTTTTAAGCAGAATTAGTATTCATTAAATTGTGGTTTGACACAAAATACATATTTAACACAGAGTTTTTAATTGGTGTATTTCTCTATACCATACTTCTAGGGGCAGGAAACTTATAACTTTCATACATTATCATGTATTATAGTTAAAGAATATCTGATTGGACTGTAGCCTATTACTATGTGACAAAGGACAGATATGTAAAAGTCAAAGTTTAAGTAAGGTTAATGTTGCCATCCAAGTTTACCTTAAATTTTGATCTCACAGCATCTCCAGTGTCAATCGTTTGACACTGGATATATTTGCTAAATGTATTTCTCACAGCTGAGTTTCATTTACATTTAAGTACTACTTCTGTAGTTGTTTTCCTTCACTCTTATTATGCTACTGTGACTGGATTACAAGTGTCATAGTATTTCTTTTTAATCATTATTAGAATTATTTAAAATATGGAAAATCTCTTTCTTGGTGGCTGGAATTTTTAATAAAATTCTGTTTTAGCCTGTTTTAATAAAAAACATCCATTGAAATTTGCTGTCCTGCTCCTGTGTAGCTGAATATATTGACAAACAAGGAGAAATAGACAGTCATATATTAAAAAATAGAAATCCTTTAGGCTGTTAAATAATATTTCATAAATTTGTAAACAGACTGTGAGTGGTTGAAACAAAATCAATGCAGCTTGTGATACAGATTTGCTGCTGTGCAGGAAGATGTCCTGACTTGTGTGGTCATGTGAAAGGGATTAATGTAGAATTCAGCATATAATCATCCGAGTTACAGAGAATATGTGAAGGTACTAGGGACGGTTGCATTTGTTGAAATAACTTAGAGTGCTCTCAGGTCTGACGAGACTTGACAGATGCAAACACTAATATAAACAAGCTCTTATACCCAGTAAGTAGTACAAGCAGCACAATAAGGTGCTTGCTATTTTTATAGCAGTCCATGCAGGAGCTTTCCGACTGAGAGTACAAGAAATTAGAGCCGATTTGATTAAATAATGTTCTTTCAATATGTCTGTAACTATGTCAGACTTCTGTTCAGAGCCTCCCTGTTCCTTTCTCCAAGGCACGCCACAAACACAAACAGATTGGTCTGAATAGAAGTTAATTGCCTTAAATTGAAGAGATACTCGTTAGTTGCTGTGCAAAACCAACTTAGATATTCCTAGGTATCAACTACATGAATTGTTTTCTGGCAGATTCTCTGGATTTTAAGTATAGGCAAAGATTCTTGTCTTTATGTATATCTGTAAAATAAGAACATGAGATTAAAAACTTCCAGTATTAACTATTCATCTGCTTTTGCCTTGGACTGAAAACAGCTAAGTAAACAGAGGTATTCTGAACTATCTTGTCAAGCATTTCAGTGGACACTGTTTCGCATCTACTTTGTCACTTAGGAGATAGCTGAGCATGGAGTAGTATTTAGAAAAAATTTGTGTGATTTTAGTGACCATCGGCCTTGGTATAAGCTTTACACAAAAGGAGAAACCAGCTATGCCTTAATAGTAACAAAGCAGATTAAAATTATTCCGTGTAAAATGAATAATGTGGTAAGGAATGGGAAGCAACTGAAACACAGTATAGGTGGTACTGCTTCTTTCGTTAACCACCACCCCACCCCCCCAGGAAAAAAAAGCCAACCCAAGAGCCAAGTATCCACTTAGTATCACAAAACATAAAGCTATAAACAGGCAGAAGACTTCATAAACATCTGCATTTTATTCCAGAAATCTGGGTTTCTACACGCAGTGTTATAATTGTAATAAAGGACTATGAGGTTATTGAGCTGGGGAAGAAGCAACTGGTTAATATCGAGAAAATGAAGTTGAGATAAAATCCTCTAGCTTTTTTCCTCTTAGAGGTAGAGAAATTACACAGTACCCTTGCTGCTATGTTCATCTCTCAGTTTTAGAACAGACACCTCTCCAGCCCCAGCACAGAGGTACAGCTCTGAGCTACCTGGTTTAGTAAACAGCTGGTTTATCTCGCGCTGTGGTTGTGTGGTAGGGACCGTGCAGGGCTTACAGCACGTGGTGTCAGACAGAAAATTTAAAATTGCATGGTTATAAGAAAACATTCCTGTTAATGTTTGATCACTTAGAACTCTCTTCAATTATTTTTTTACTGTTTTTACCTGATTGGATTTCTTTTTTATTACAATCTTAATAGTGTGATGTGCACTAACAAGTGCAGGAAAATTTGATCGAAGTAGTTTGTAGCAGGTACAGTTTTTGCTGATCTGTAAAATAAGATGCGAGAGCACTACCACTTTTTTGGAGCATATCCCCAAATACTAAATTTCTGCTCAGAAATCTAGTATTCTGAAGACATCATGATATATTGTTAGCCATCTGCGGGTATATTTGCTTTGTAAATAAACTCAGTGTTCTTATAATGCTCGTGCAGAGGATTTGCACAGTTTACTTAACACTTTTTTTTCCTAAAAATCTTAAATGAGGTTTGTAAAATCATAAAGCTGCAGTGTTCAGCTTACTGCCAAAATAATACTAAAGGTTACATGTTTCTGTTTATTTGTAACATTTCTCTCAGAAGATATTGTGAAAATGTGAAAGCTGGTTTCACTTAAAAGTTAGTTTTTCAAGGCAGCATATTTGAAAACTCCCACTGTGGTCTAAATGTGTGACAGCAGCTTTCTGCACTTCTACTAGTTATGAGATGCTGTTTTATCTTACCTGTGATTTTCATACTGGAGAAGTTTATGTGCTTAATAATAATAGTAATGGTAAGAATAACAATAAATAGAAAATTTTGTAAATATTAGCCAATGGGACAGTGTTATTGATAATTTTAATGAAGAGAACCATGCACTCAAGCCCTAAAGTGAAAGTAAAATTCCTGCTTTCAGTTCAGCTAGGAAGTGATTTAAAACACTGACTGAACTAAACAATGCTTGGATTTATTAATCAAAATGTATATAATCAATTAAATTTACCTTGTTTCCATTTTTTAAAAAAGTTTAGCAGTGATGGAAAGGGTTAAAAAGGACTTGAAAATAGGTATTTTTACATATTAGTATAACTAATGCTTTAATGTATATTAAGTGTAATTAATCTAATACAGAAATAGTAGTATAACTCAGAAATACTAGTTAGGAGATTTAGCAAGCCTGTACATAAGAAGTTCTTGTCTGGATCCCCATGAGTGAGAAGATATTGACTGTAAGTCTTGACACCATTCAAGAATGTCATTTCAGTCTAGAAGAAAATGAGTTTACTGTATTAATTCTATATATTAGTTTTGTGGATGCATCATGTCTAGCTTGTAGGAATCTTTTAGAATAATTTATCTTAACATCTGGCCTCAATTGTACTTCTAAAGTTTACAAACATGCTGTTATTGAGAACATCTTAGTTCTACATCAACTAAATGATGCAGCAGTTTTGGAACAACTAGTAAACATTAAATAACCATCTCCTTGTTCACTGCAGGTAGTAGAAATGAAGCACACAAACTTTGGCTTTGTTTGTAATTCTGTGCATTAATTTCTCATGTGAAAAGGCTAACAGGTACTTTGTGCTTGCTGCATTGGAGGCTTGCAGCTTTGTTTCAGGCAGAAGAACAAGCAACTTTTCTAACAGTTTGGCAATCTGGGTGTCTTTAAGGCTATTCTGAATGCTATCTTTTATTGATTTTTTTGTAATAATACTTTCATAAATTTATACTGTACTGTGCAATGAGGATTTAAACATCATCTTTAACTTAATTCTTTGATTTTATGCCCTCTATATGACCTGTAAAAACATATTTTTATTATTTGTTTATTGGTGATCATGGTAACATTCATTATATTATTGAGTAAAGTTATTTCAGTAATTCAGAATTTTTGTTAAATTTGCCTGGGAACCTTTTTCTGTATGAATTGGGAGATTATGTCAGTTTTTAAGAATATTCAAAATCCCCCTCAGTAATAAAGGCAGGATCATGAACAGTCTCCTCCAGTGTTATCCACATGGGTGCTTGGTGTCAGATCCATTCTTTTCCAGCATTTTTAACATTAGTTGCTTCGTACTGGTAAAAGAACTTGCCCAGCTAAGATTTTCTTTAGTTTCTATCTGTAACATTCACAGTGACTGTCACCACTGTCTACAGAGTCTGAATTACTGTACATTTCTAGTAGCATAAATGCTAGTTTAGGAAATTGCCAAATAATTAGAGGACACGTCATATCAATTCCTTTTGGTAACCAGTATATATGAAGCTGTTCTAGAAGGGGATAAAATCAATACCAGTAAAGGTACAATTTTACTTTTCACATAGAGGTGACTGAATGTGTGATCAATATAATAATTGTTTATTTCTAGGTTTGGTGTTTATTTACAAGAAAAATAAACAAAGGAAAGCTATTTATTCTGCTCAGTTTACTAGCATCACAGATAAAAGTTAGAGAAGTAACAGACAAAACTTCAGGCAAGGAGTCCAGATTGTACTGTATGTATTCAGTATGATGATATGTAAATTCAATTAGAATTTTCAATCGGACAATTTCAAAATGCACAGCAGCAGGGCATTTGTCATTTTGGTATTTACACTGTGTGGGAATTTTTTAGTTAGTAGTAAACAGTGTGTCTTGATGTTAGGAGTTAGGGCTGGGCCAGCCACTAGACAAATGATAGATGCTCTCTATTAACCCCTCTCCCTTCCCTAAAGGAATAAGGAGGAGAGACTTATGGATTGGAAGTGAAAACTAAAACTGCTTTAATGAAAATGGTAACAATGAAATGACATATATACAAAGCCGATATCAAACCATAGAATCACAGAATTATCTGGTTGGAAGA
>NW_010419020.1:0-9536 GCF_000710305.1 Buceros rhinoceros silvestris
TTGGTAAATAACTGCCTGCAACTGTGTAATTTTTCATAGGGTATTACTTTGGTAATAAAATATGAATTTCTTTCCCGAATATGTATGTATCCACACTACAGAGCAGTAAACATCAGAGTTACTATAGTCACTGCACCTTTATGTTATTCAGATTTTTTGGTTAGTATGTTTTGAATTTGAGTTTAGCTTATCTAAATATAGTCCATTTAATCTTAATGGATGAAGTTTTCTTACTACATCCTCCAATTAGTACCTTTCTGCTCAGCATAACGATGAAATTTCAGAATAGCAGTAGCTCTTTACTATTTATTATTCAAACATCATTTAGAAAGACATCCAGAAACATGTTTGGTCTTGCAGTGATTTGTGATACTTTCTGTAAAGCTAGGTTAATGAGACAGCAGCTATGGTGATCTGAATTGGTTTAAAATGTTCAAGATTGTTCTGAAGTGTAGTACATTTGTTTAATCTATAGAAAGTTTCAGTCACGATTTTAATCTATTTAAAATAGCACATGGTCTGTTTGATCATCATATTAACATAAGGTACCTATTTTTCAAATTGAACACCACAAAAACCTTATTATTGAAATCTGTTATTTCATATTTTGTTTGACCTTTTTTTTTTTTTCCACATAGGGAAATAATTTTAAAGAAGAGCCCTGGGCATGTCTTGACAAAAACAAAGCAGAGGAATAAGAGAAAAAGAAACAATAAAATGAGAGGCAATCGTACAGAAATTATGAAGAAAACATTAGGCAGAGCAGCTCATCATCCAGTTCCAGATGACCCTGACACATCAGAAAGTGAAGAGGGTGATTCAGGAGAAGAAAACAGCCAATCACTGTGCACATTAGGTGAGGGTCCAGAGGACCCAGTAACATCTTGTGAAAAGCAGCCTAATGGTGATGATGGAAGCCTAAAAGAAGCTGCAGTGGTTTCAGAAGAAATGTTTCCTGTCCCTGTGTCTGAGGGGACAACAACGATGTCCAACAGTGCATTGAAAAATGAGTTGCCTGTAGAAAGTGACAGTTCCCTTCTGATAGATATAAAACCTTTTTCTACTGAAAACCTAACCAAAAATGCATTCAATGATGAGGAAACAGATCAAAGGCACAAAAAAAGTCTTTGCACAAGCAGTTTCCTAAAAATAAGCAATGATAAAAATTCCATCCGGGAAACAGAAGACACCTCTGAAGATTGTAACACGTGCCTGTTAAGCACAGAAAACAAACTTGGAGCACATCAAATTGCACCTGAACCTGATGTGGAAGCTAAGCTGTTAAGCTTAAGGGATGAAGAAAAAGAACTCTCTGAGTGTTGTAATTCAAATGTGCATGATAATGTGCCTGATAATAACACAGAGGGCAAAGGTACATTAAGAGCAGAAGAGAATAGCGCCGACACCTGGGCTTTTTTTCCCATTAATTTACCTACTGAGGAGTTGCAGCTGGGCTTTGACACACAGGTTTCTCTCTCTTGGTCTGAGGATAAATTTGTAGGTGAACAAAGACCCCCCAAAATGAGGAAACCTACACAGACTCAGACAAACAGTTCAGCACAGCCAAACTGCTGTCAGTCAAATGAAGGACTGGTAAAGGAAAACCGTCAGGTAACAGTAACAGAGGAGGCTGGCAGTGTAATAAGCAATGGTCTGCTGGTGTCACCAGCTGATGAGGTGCACTTTGATTCCCTCGTGGAAGCCAGGGGTGCCTTCATGCAGTGTGCAAATGAAGTAAATAGTGCTGCACCAATTACATCGAAGAGGAAGAGATACAGAAGAATCGTCAACTTGGCACCGAAGTTTAATCTACCAAGACAGATTGCTGGTAGTACAGAGGGAGGGAAGGAAGTCCCAATAGAAGATGATGCTGCCCAAAAAAGTGTTTTGGAAGAGGGGCAAAAGAGCGTGGTACTAAGCAAAGACCGTGGAGAGGAATGTGAACAGGACCATGCATTGCAGGAATGTTCTGCACCTTACAGTGGCACCAAGGCAACCCATTCCTTACCCACCCCAGGTGCAGGTGCTCTGTTAAATGATATTTCTTGCATTCATTCAGGGCAATCTTCTCCTGTACCAGAATATTCCTGCAGAGTTTGTGTAGCTTCCAGGACAAAGGAGGAGCAAACTAGAACTCTTGAGCAGCAGCAGGTAGTTGATAAAAAAGAGGATGAGAGTGAACAAGTTTCCTCAGAGGCTACAAAGAGCCAACCAGATATTTTGTCTTCTGTTAAAGTTGTTTCTGAATATCCAGAAGATTCTGCTATGTTGGCAAGCTGTGGTGAAAATGTACACGAAGGAGATGACCCTGAACCAGCAGAGGCCTCACAACTTGAAGATAATCAAGATGTGGATGTGAAGTGTAGTTTTCTGGGACTTCCCTTATCATTAGGATTTGCTTTTCAACTCGTGCAGCTCTTTGGTTCTCCAGGTCTTCCACTGGGTAATGCTTTTCTTACTACTCTTACATTAAATAAAACTAACTCAAACCCCACCCCCCACCAACCACAAACAAAGAAACAAAACCCAAAACACTCCTCCAAAAAAACCCCAAACAAACAAAAATATCCTATGATTAAATATTCTCCTGTGTTGTAGGTACCAATTAATCAACTATTAATCCTATTGAAAGGAATGACTGCTGCTTTACTCTTAATTTTTACCTGAATTCTTCTTTGGTCCCTATCAAAGGTGCCTTTTGGTTTGGCCTCGTATTTGCAGTATTTTTAGTAACAAAAACGTACTAACTTTAAATTCAAAGCATGAAGTTCCTGTTGATGTTTAATACATCCTACTGAGTAGGACTTTACTGCGTTTGTTACAAAACTAAATGAAAACATGGTACAAAATGTGTGCTCGAAGGTTGCATCTTTGTTTTCATAGTCCAACTGATTAATATAGCAGCATTCCTTTTTCTTTATTTAGTAAAGTTTTCATGCACTCCTGTGTGGGTTAGGTACTGTTGAAAATCATTCCCAAAATCTAATTTAATTTCAAATTTAATGCTGAATTTACAAGATGCATTTTCTCATAGTGAATACCTCTGTTTTAATTACATGTGATTAAGAAGCGTCAGTGTTGTGTGCTTGCCTCCCAGAGCTCCAGTGGTCGTATTTTTGTACTTCCAGTTTAATCGTTCTAAGTTAGCAGTCAGGGGTAGGACAATCAGTCCTCTAAGAAGTTGTGAGTGGCAGCCATGATTCTCAAACTTGACTGCAGGCTGATGTAACCCTACAGAGCTGTAGCCAGCAGCAACAACAACAACAACAATAGACATTCGTTTGGAAATCACCCTTGGACACGGTGCTGCGTATGCACCTGCTGGAAGAGCTGTGTTCCCTGTGCATAAAGTTCTGCAACTGCTTTGGCCCAAATTTAGTCAGTGGAGAAACAGTAACTGTCATCTGGCCAACAAACAGGATTAAAAAACACAGACTTTTTTTTTTTTTTAGCACATAGACCATTACACCTGTTTGTTTCAGGAGAATTTAAGGTTAAGCATGTATTTTCAAATGAAAATCTTAAGGTGACAACTGAGGAGCAGCTTATGTCTGTTTATCTGCCCAAACTAACTTCAAGTTTCTTTGTTTCTATTGTAAATGTCTGTGGCAATGCTACCTGCTAGGATGGTGATGCAAACCACTGGCAGTGTTACTCAGGTTGGTCCCCAAAGGGCCTGCAGTGCTGCTTTATCAAAATCCAGTGCCACACTCCAAAAAACTTTCCATATAGAGCTGAAGCAGAGCAGTGAAGTACTGCTGATGTGCTCAGATATTATATATAAAACATTTTTCCTCTCCAAACTTAGTGACTCTTCATATCTGTGATCTTAAATTTCATTGTTTGAGGGAGTTGGCCGTGACTTAACAGGGATATTCCAGGGGGAAAAAAAGGTAAAACAGGCATTCAGAAACACTCGGTAGGTTAGTGAACCAACTGTTGTTCTTCTAGTCAGTAACAAATTAAATTCTCTGGTCTTTGGATGAGTTTCCTGTGGAAATAACCTTTTAAGACACTCAGACCCACACCGATTGCCCTCTGAAGCCCTGCCAGCTTGTGATTGCTGTTTGGGTTTTTTCCATCAGAATTGTGCTTGCTGTCTGCAGAAGGCTGACCACATTCTCATTTGACTATAATTTTCCTACAATTTTAAACATTCTTGTGCTTTTTTGTGGCCTGTTATATATTGGTAGAGTTACTATTTATTCACGTACGCTTTTGAGCTGTGGTAATTTACAACATTGGCAATTGCCAATTGGTTTTTATTGAAATTACTTTGGAGGGGAAATTTTTGTAAATAAATGTCTGTGGTTATTTATAACTGAAAGATATAGCTGACTAACTTGCTCATAGGATTCTCATGTAAGCATAGAATATATTTTAGATTGTTTTCTTACAAAGAATCTCTTTTCTGCTTCTTAAACAGTGTTAGAGTTAAAATGTTTTAGAAAGCAATCTCTTCAGTGATACTGCACAAATTCCTTCACTTAAACATTTTAAAATGTAAGGGTTGTTGCTTGAGTTGCATTTTGTTTAATTTATGGGCTGAAAGCTCTCTGTTTTCTTGTTTGTGCCCAGTTTTGGGGGAGTATATGGGGGTAATGAAAGTAGGGTAGGAAAGCCTTTACCTAAAAAAGAAACGGAAAGCAAATCTCCTGCCCCCTCCTCCCCACCATGTTCACAGGCCTTAGATTCTGGAAAACCTAAATTCTGACTTTGCTGCTGACTCATTGAAATTGCTGCTGATTTTTAAAAAGTCTCTATATATAATGTGTGCAAAAATTATAATTCAGTGATCTATTTTGGCTATGGAGAGATCTGAACACTCAACTGCAAAAAATATTTTTTTCTGCAGAGTCCTTGTTGCCCGATGATTATATAGTTCCTCTTGACTGGAAAGTTTCAAAGATGATCTATTTACTGTGGAAGACCTCTGTGGAGGTACGAATTTGAGGGAATTTCCGAAGGCTTTCCAATATTCCAAGTGTAAAGAGGAATTCTTAGTTCATAAGCAATGTTCTTTGTTAGTAAATGTGCTTTGTTTTTTTTAATACTCAGAATGAGGAGATGGCTGGCTTATGTACTCCTTGAATATTTCCAGCTCCAGGCCATGGTAGCATTCAGGTTTTGAAAGACCAGCTTCCGAAATGTGTACCAAGTAGATGAAGGAGAAAAACAACCAACCTGTTCATTGCCGCTTGTGTCCTGGCCTGGCCTGTGTTCAATCAGTACAACCTACCATCATCCAGTTGTTTTCCTTCTTAGGGTTTTCTCCCATCATCTGAGAAAATGCCATCCTCCCCTACCTGTAGCTTCTTCATGGCTACTTCTAGAAAGAGTTGTTGCACAGAAGTCATTCTGAGTGACTGATGGCAAATTAATTCTCCTTGTCTAGTTAGAAAGTGTTAATTTACAAATTACTACTTTTCCCGCTGTGGCTGTTGCTTTGTGAAGGTTTGCTTTTATTTAAGGAGCTCTGTAGCGGAATTGAGGAAAATCCTGTAAATGCAGTGAAGTAGTAATTATAAAATAGATCACGGGCGTTGTTCTTTCCCCAAATAACAAAATATCTTGTCACGTACTTTCTTTTCTCTGGACTGTTTGTATCTATTTTAGGAAAAACAGAAAACAAATGGATTACAGAATGGAAGCGTCTTGGCTGGTAAGTGTGTTCTGTGATACGAAAACTGCATAAAATGCTTCTTGTTCAGAAGAGAAAAGAGTTAATGCTGAAGTGTGTCAAAAGTTTACAGCAGAAATGAGTGATAACGCTCCTCTTGTGCAAAAGCACTAGAATGTGACAAATTAATTTGTGCCTCCGTTGATCGTGTACATAGTGCGTCAGAATTGTGGTTGCTGTGAATTGTCACTTCATGTTTCCTGATGCAAGTTCTGAAATTCCTTTGCTTCTAAAGTTTTGCATATGGAATTAATCCAACACTTAGCTCAAGTTTACCAATTCCAGATCAGAAGGACGTTTAGCATGAAGAAGTCTTTCTCTGAAAGGTTAAGTATCTTTGACTTAATTAAACTTAATGATCACTAAAAATTGCCAGCGTAGTAATAGGTCACACATTTGAGCAGCAAGAGATACCAAGGTCCATGAGAAGCTCTGGGCTTCTGCATGCATTAATTCCTGCAGTATGGAGTTTATGGGATGAGGTTGCTGGTTGTCTTCTTCCATTATTTCCCTGTTAGTTTAGTATAATTTCACAAGTTCCATTACATGAGAATAAAACCACGCAATATTAGCTGCCTGGAAGCTGATAGGATTTGCTGTTTAAAATATTTTTTTAAAATATCTCTATTTTAAAAAAGATAAAAGGGTGCATTTGGAGAGCTGAGAGGAAGCACAGACACACACAATTTTTCTGTCAGACACAAACCTGAAACATTTAATTTCTTTTCTACCCATTTATGAGGCAAAATCAAGAGTATTCAGATGAAATAAAAGCTTGTTCTAGAAATACTCTATCCTGACATAATATAAATGACAAACTACATAAGATAACTTCAGGTGTCCTTGGCTGCAGTTTGTAATGTGTTTATTTTTTAGATGATCTTTTCAGTCTTGAAGATCTAAATAAGAACTGCCAAGATGATCAAGAGTCTTCTGAAATACTTCCAGAAATGGAGCCATTTCAAGGGGTGATAGAGGACAACATCGTGACCTGCACTAGCACTGGCTGTCTGGATGCTGTTTCATCAATCATCTTCAATTCCACATAAAGGAAAAGGTAATTAGTCACACTTGTGAATGATTTTCGTTCCTGTATTGTGTTTGAACAAACATCTGATGAACATCGTTTGTTATAATCTTTAAGGTGCATCAACTTGATTTTTTTCCTTCAAGTTAGGGTTGGTTTGGTTTTGGTTTTGGGTTTTTTTTTAAAGCTGGAGTGGGGAAAACAGAATGCAGCATTCTGTTATTAAAGCCATATGATTTTTTTTTTTTCCCTCTGACATCTAAAACCTGCCTGTTGAAGTGAAAGCAGTGACGTAGGATGCCTAGGAGCTGGACTTTATTCCCAGTTTGATTACTGTGGCTATCTGTTGTGAGTCATGTAATTTCAGTCCTATTTTCTGCATCTCTTCAGCAGGGAGAGCAATTCTGACTCTTAAGGGTCCAGTTATGAAGAGCACTCTGAGCAATAAAACAGTATTTTACCAAGTTATGAAAAAGTGACAGTTCCGCTGTTCAGTAGCGAATCAGCAGCCAGAGGCCACAGTAGGACTCCATATATTGAAGCGTTGATTTTTGATGAATGTATTCATTTGGTATGACGTGTGCCACTGAGTATTAGGAAGTAGGCTGTCGTGTTCATGCTTGTCACGTGAATTTATGAACCCTTTGGTAACGTGGGAATGTTTCTTGAGTTTGTTCATGAGAGATACTCTAGGTAGATTGTGAAAAGAAGGAAGACTTTGGGACCCAGCTGGAAAATGCTAGCTTAACTTCTGTATCATTCTCCATCAGCTGTTTGTTCCAAAGTGGAAAATGGGTTAATCTGTAGTTTTAAAACCTGTAAACTGAGTACATGGAAATAGAATAACTTGTACCCCAGTCAAACCGAGACAGAAAAAAAAAAAAAAATCCAGGTCCTGAGGCTTAAATTATTCCCATCCAGACATCACAGGACCGCGGGGATATCATTCATATGGGGTCTGGACAGGGGTCTGTGTCACCTGGTGTTCTTGTGCCTGACCGTGAGTCAGTGGCTGAAGGAGGAGCCAAAGAGGTGGACGTGAGCTGTGTTGGGACAGTTATAAAAGCAGAAGTTGATGCTCAAAGCTGGAGTGGGGAAAACAGAATGCAGCATTCTGTTATTAAAGCCATATGATTTTTTTTTTTTCCCTCTGACATCTAAAACCTGCCTGTTGAAGTGAAAGCAGTGACGTAGGATGCCTAGGAGCTGGACTTTATTCCCAGTTTGATTACTGTGGCTATCTGTTGTGAGTCATGTAATTTCAGTCCTATTTTCTGCATCTCTTCAGCAGGGAGAGCAATTCTGACTCTTAAGGGTCCAGTTATGAAGAGCACTCTGAGCAATAAAACAGTATTTTACCAAGTTATGAAAAAGTGACAGTTCCGCTGTTCAGTAGCGAATCAGCAGCCAGAGGCCACAGTAGGACTCCATATATTGAAGCGTTGATTTTTGATGAATGTATTCATTTGGTATGACGTGTGCCACTGAGTATTAGGAAGTAGGCTGTCGTGTTCATGCTTGTCACGTGAATTTATGAACCCTTTGGTAACGTGGGAATGTTTCTTGAGTTTGTTCATGAGAGATACTCTAGGTAGATTGTGAAAAGAAGGAAGACTTTGGGACCCAGCTGGAAAATGCTAGCTTAACTTCTGTATCATTCTCCATCAGCTGTTTGTTCCAAAGTGGAAAATGGGTTAATCTGTAGTTTTAAAACCTGTAAACTGAGTACATGGAAATAGAATAACTTGTACCACAGTCAAACCGAGACAGAAAAAAAAAAAAAAATCCAGGTCCTGAGGCTTAAATTATTCCCATCCAGACATCACAGGACCGCGGGGATATCATTCATATGGGGTCTGGACAGGGGTCTGTGTCACCTGGTGTTCTTGTGCCTGACCGTGAGTCAGTGGCTGAAGGAGGAGCCAAAGAGGTGGACGTGAGCTGTGTTGGGACAGTTATAAAAGCAGAAGTTGATGCTCTAGAAGTTTTCTTAATTTTCATAGCAGAGGTTCATCACACAAGTAAAAGTAGTTGAATAATTTGTGTTGATATTGAAACCTCTTGAATGGGGGTTGATTTGATTATATGTAGTTTTATATTGTTTATGGCAAAAATGACACCATGGGTCATTTACTGCTTAGCCCGTACCAACTACTGCTGCAGGAAGATGAGTGGAATCTCTCTGAACTGTGTAGTGCAGACAGCACTGATCTTGCAAGTTGCTGTGAGTACACATTATTAATAATATCAAGAACTTCTAGTAGCAGTATTGTCCACTTAATCAAATTCTAAAAAATTTAGTAAGGAAAAAAACATTTGCACCAAATACTTAGCCCTGTGTCAGCCACAAATTTTTGTAAGTTATTTGTAATATTGCAGATGTGAACTCTCCACGGGCAAGATTTTTGCTTATGATACTGACTGGCTGTCTCAGCAAGGATTTATAACATAAGCTACGATCCAGGAATATCCAGGTTTATTGATCAAAACATTTTTGAGCTAAAGAAACAAACTTGGAGAGCTCTATTCTCTTCCTGGAAGAAAATTGTGATAAACCTGGAAATGGATTTCTTTTTCTTTGGGTGCTTCAAGAAAGGAAAGATCTGTGCTAGCAGAGTGTCCTGCCTTATTGTGCATACCATTATTTAGTTCCTGAATCCAGCAACCAAACAAAAATTCTGTTAGATTTACCCTGTTTGTTTGTCTGCCTTGTGACTCCTAAGATCATTTCAGTCGTCTTCTCCTGCTTGTTGTAAGCACAGCAGAAGAGATCCGCAGCCCCTTGCATTTGTGAGCCATTGTTAAGGGTCGAGGGCCGAGGCAGATAAC